>NW_019512133.1:0-989 GCF_002814215.2 Seriola lalandi dorsalis
ATAACATTAACCTGTCCTAGGACGTCATGACAGCAGCTGTTATAGTCGAGACAGGAGCTCCCAGCTGGAATACATCCTGGGACGGGGGAGACCACACTCTTGTCTTCCACTACTTGGTTTGAGACAGACACCAGGACTAGTCTGCCTCAGTCCTGACACTGAGCACTAAGCACATTAGCAGATTTCTGAGGAGATTGGAAAACCAGGGTCTTGGCCGGTACCAGCGAATACTTTGGCTCTTTATTAGGTTTCTCCCACACACACACACACACACACAAAAACACACATGCGTAGGTGATAATAGGTGAGGTCTGAGAATCTTTAAACACCAGTCTTATTAACATACAAACAACAGAAGACACACCAGGCTGTGAGTTGAGGCCTCAGCTGATGCTCCAGGCCACAGAGAGAGAGCGAGAGAGAGAGATCATAACATCTGAGTGTTTCCTTCCCAAGATGAATCAGTTTATTGTAGTTGATCCCTCCATTCAACAATAACACTAAAGTATAAATTCACTTTATTCTCTCTAATCTGGATCATTATCCCTGTCGGCAGCTCCTTACAGTACAGCTCTAATAAGAGGCTGTCTGCATTCGTCACAACTCAACATGGGCTCTGTTTGAAGAGTTATGTAACCTCTCAACACACAACACATACTGTTGTAATGTCATAATAAAATCCCAGTGTTACAGTACCCACCAGAGTCAGTGTAGAAATCTGTTTAATAAGGCTCAAACTGGTCAGTTCTGGTCTGGACTGTGTGGTACAGGAACACACTTGAGTGTATTCACATGCGTTAAACCACACATATTTCTACCTGTTGTGTGGTTTGAGTTGCACCACAAGATCAAACTTACAGATTTACAAAAAACATTAAAGATCCCATATAGTATAAAGGTAGATGCCCATGTGTTGTTTGATTATAAAGTAGGTCTAGATTCTATATTAATAAGGTGAAAGTATCAAAGCGCTCAGTCCACAGAGAAAT
>NW_019512134.1:0-501 GCF_002814215.2 Seriola lalandi dorsalis
CTCTCATTCAGTTGACCAGCTTTGAAGTGACTGCTGGTTAACATGTAGTCTTACTACGTAGTGCGTTTTAAACTTGTTCCGTTGTCATGACAGCAGAAACAAAAAAACTTGTCAATGAGAACAGCTTTATTTTGAATGCAGCTGTATTTAAATACTGTATATGTGAGCACAGATAAGAGGAGAGAACAGATAAAGAGCTGAAACCAGCTGATACTAGACTGAAACCAGCTGACTCTAGACTGAAACCAGCTGACACTATATTGAAACCAGCTGACTCTAGACTGAAAGTGGAAGGTTACATGTAGACTGAAACCAGCTGACACTATATTGAAACCAGCTGACTCTAGACTGAAACCAGCTGACTCTACACTGAAGCCAGCTGACACTAGACTGAAACCAGCTGGTACTAGACTGAAACCAGCTGTTATTAGACTGAAACCAGCTGACACTAGACTGAAACCAGCTGACACTGGGCTGAAACCAGCTGACACTAGACTGAAA
>NW_019512135.1:0-1036 GCF_002814215.2 Seriola lalandi dorsalis
AGGCAGGTATGCCACTGTTGGTACAGTCCGCTTGTTAATTATTGTAACCGTAACAACCGAGGTACCGTCGACTGCTGCTGTAGGGGCGCTATTTGAAGTGACACTCCTATAGGTCGTATCAGATGGTTGAATAAAACAACTCATATGGTTGTTGAGGTTGGAGGTTGGAGTCTGGGGATGACCTGTCACATTTTCATGTTACCTGAAGGCCACCGTGGGTTCTCCTACACAAAGGGAGAGACTGATCCTTTAATTCATTAAGACACGCCAAAGCAGACTTCATCTGCTGAGGAGTCTCCTTAAGACTTTTATGACTCTCTGGTGGTGTCAGACATTTGCTACAGAGTGGTCTGTTGGGGCAGCAGCATCTCACCAGCAGACCGCAAGAGACTTAAATCAACTGCTATAGGGCAGGCTCTCTCCTGGCATTGCTTACAGTGGTGGTGGGAGACAGGAGGATGATGGCTAAGCTTTCATCCTTCAGGAAGAACATCTCCCACCACCAGCGTGAGACAGCAGCGGGCAGCGCCTTCAGCGACTGGCTGCGGTTTTCAAAGCAGCAATACCGCAGGTACTTTTTTCTTCCTGCTGCTGCCAGACTCACCAACCAGCACTGTTACCAACAATCCACCAGACATTCCACAAATACGAGTGGATAGTTTTTAATTTTTTTCAATATTTCACCATTGCTCTTTTTTTTTTTAATGCCTCCGCCCCAGTGACAGCCAGAGGCACATTGTTTTCAGGTTGTCCATCCCATTCTCATGGACAAGATAACTCAGTAACTAACAAAGGTGAACTGATTAGATTTTGGCGGTCAAAGGTCAAGGTCACGGTGACCTCACAAAACATGGTTTTAGCCTTGTGAATGCGATATCTCAGCAACGCCTTAAAGGAACTTATTCAAATTTGGCACAAATGTTCACTTGGACTTAAAGATGAACTCATTAGATTTGGGTGGTCGAAGGTCAAGGTCAGTGTGACCTCACAAAACACTTTTTAGTCATAACTCAAGACTTCACACAGCAATTATGAC
>NW_019512136.1:0-865 GCF_002814215.2 Seriola lalandi dorsalis
AGCAGCGTTTTACTGACAGTGTTGGTAAGGTGGAGCTCTTTTATAGGATTGGGATTAATTATTATTTTCATTATGGATTAATGTCTTGATTATTTTCTGAATTAATTTATTTCAGTGGTTTGGTTTATAAAACAAAAATTCAAGAGAATGAAGCAAATCCTCATATTTGAGAAAAACGAAAACCATGAAATGTTTGTAATTTAGCTTGAAAAATGACTTTATCAAAAATAGTTGTCAGTTCATTTCTGTCAATTAAAGCTCTTCCTGTATATATGGTAATTACACTTGTTTAATTCACATTTTATAAGATAATCTCAGTTTGTAAAGTGACTTCCAGTTGAATTCTGTTGTTTTCAGTTAAGAAACTGACAAACTTCCAACAACTGCAAACTAAGTCTCACCAGCGCCTCCCTGACGCTCCTGATCACTTTAGGACTGAATCACTTTTCAGGCCTTGTACAACACGGTGGCTTCATACATCAGTGAATTAGTTACCTCATACAGACCCACCGAGCCTCTCAGCTCGTCAGGACAAGAGCTTCTTCTTGGTTGTGTCACGCTCAAAGTTCAAGCCCCGTGGTGACGGAGCTTTTATTGTCCTGACCCTCAGGTTAAGGATGAGTGAACCTCATCAGTTCAGTGTTTTTAAATCTCATCTCGACGTTTTATTGATGCCTCCAGCACTGATTTTTCTTTTTCTTTGAATTATTGAGATAATTTGTTTGCTCGTCTTTGATTGAATTATGTATTCATAATCATCTATCATTGTGTGTTTTCATTTGCACCAAGTGACGCACTTTGCATCTCGGAGTGCAGCTGGATGCTGTGAACATTCGGAGTAAAATCCCAACAACTCCCAGCAACA
>NW_019512137.1:0-1172 GCF_002814215.2 Seriola lalandi dorsalis
AGTTATTGTAAAAGTTGCACTAACACACCCGGTCCCAACTCCTTCATGCTTCCTCCTTTTCCCAAAGACGGATGCAAGTGTCATGTAGATGCTAGTGTCAAAAAACCCACCTGGAAGGTAATTAATGCGCACAACTATGACATGAACGGCACTCTAAAGGAACTTGCACCAACTTCTGTGTACTGTTGTTTGTGAGTAAATAAAATCCACCCTGAAAGCAATAACTAAGGTTTTCCTGTGTGGCTCATAGTGTCATATGCCCAGATTCATATTTTTTTCATGTTGTGAATTAGAGTACAAAAAAGACTTGTAGTAAGAAGTAAGAATGCATAGAATATATCAAAAGTACAACAACCACAGTGCTCAACATTGGCCATCTGAAAATGGACTAAAGTTTAATGGAACAGATGAGCTCACTGTATTGACTTAATATGAACAATATTGAAATAACTGAGTTTAATCAATTTTAAGTTTTAATTTAAACTCCATTTTAAGAAGTACATTATTGCAATTATTTTTAACTGTCATGATGAAATGTAGGTTGACTCATTTGCAGTATTTAACTTTAGAAGACTAATCTTTGATGCGATTGTAATTTTCATAAGAATTTAGTGAATTGTATTTATGTGAATGACACTGATCTATGTGGACATGTGATAGGTCTGTGGCAAGGAAAGCTATGTGAAGAATACGCATATAATATAAACATAAAGAATATATAATTGTTTATGATGCTAACCTTCTCACATGCAAACGTGGGCTCTTATTGATACTGAGCTTCCTAAAGTCGGCAATATGAATTGGAAGCCGTTAAGCAGGGTTATGTAGCTGTTGTATTTGTAACAAATTCATGACATGAAGCTGGACCAGTACTAGTTTATTGGCATTATCAGAGAAAATCATGCGTTGCGAGCAGTTGTAAAGTTACTGCTTGTTACAAGGGCTGGTTTGTTTATCCTGTTGGTCCACAATCGGGGGGAAAAAAACGACGCAATACGTCATTACGTAAGGACGCAGGAGGCAGGCACATTGCATTGTGGTCGGCGCCGGTGCCTGGACACAAACAGAAACTACACGGCAACTCTCCAGCTAACAACGGTAATACTCACCCTGGATAAGACATCAAAATGTAAGTTAATACGCAGTGTAAGTAGCTAAAATATACTGTGAGT
>NW_019512138.1:0-1110 GCF_002814215.2 Seriola lalandi dorsalis
AGAAAAGAAAAGAAAAGAAAGCAAGAAAATCCTTCCTCTCTTTTTATTCAGCTTGTTTGCAGCTTCCTGATGATTTTCCAAGAATCTCACTGGAATGAGAAACAGCGATGTCTTAAACCAAAGCAGCTGATTTGGCTTCTCTCAGGAAAAACTCACTTCATATGTTTGGATGTTTGGAAACGAGCTGATTTGCATTGGAAACAAGAGGAATTCTTTCACCCCCGTTGGCATGTGCCTCTGTTTCTGCTTCCCGAGGGAAAGAGAGCCGGGTCTGGTGTGCGGTGAGAGGCTGCTGCGGTTACCTGTAAAACCCGCTTGGTGAGGCCGGTCTTCTGGGCGAGCTGCTTAAGGTCCTTGGCGTCTGGGTTGTGGTTGATGGCGAAGTAGGACTTCATCGTCCTCAGCTGGTGGTGCTTGAAGGATGTCCGCATGCGCTTGGTCTTCTGACTGGAGCTGTACTGAGAGTCCCGGTCCATGGACTCGCCGTCGTTCTCATTGCAGCTCAGCGCTGCGGGGCGGCGGGGAGAAGGAGAGGAGGACGGGTTAAACAGAGGGAACTCTGATCCAATCAATTATCATACATTTCATCTGTTTAGTATTTTTACTGCTGGTTGGGTGATTGCATCATTTTTCAGACCCTGCTTTTAGGTCCTAAAATTCTCATGACCCCAAAAATTAAAGAGTAGTTTTCAATTTTCAAAAGCATCTGACAGAAATAAGACACTGCTAAAAATCAACAAATATCCCAAGAAAATGAGGAAAACTTTGCACTTAAAACGAGCACACGAGTCCTGGACTCTGGTGCTGCTGAACAATAATGTGAGCGGGAAAGGAAAGAAGTTGTGAGGTGTTTCAGACTCTTTTTAACGTGACTGTCCATCTTCATAACATGTTCTCACTTCAATCTACATCCTTCTCCCCGTTTAAATCTATTAAATCGACCCCATCTTCTACAGTGACACTGCGACCTGACAGATGTTTCCTGCAGCTGCACATCATCCTCCACCCTGCACCTCGTATGTCTGTCCCTGTCTCCATGTCTGTCTACCCTGGGAAGAAATGCTAGCCTGGCTATTAGCCTCTCACACACACACACACACACACACACAC
>NW_019512139.1:0-554 GCF_002814215.2 Seriola lalandi dorsalis
CTTTTTTTTTTTAGTTTTCACACTCTGTGAGATTCTGTGAAGCTCTGATGAATGTGGAATAAGACAAACACAGGTTGTCAGTAACAGACTTCATCTTGTCTTCCTATTTCACTGAAGTATAATTTATCACCCAAATCACTCTTATGCATAAATCATTAGAAAAGAATCCAAATTCATTTTTTGCTGCCAGCATTTAATAATGAATATTGATGGGTTCTAACTATGTGCATGTTTTCTCAGAAGACCATAAACCGACTTTTCTGTTGCTTATAAAGATGATTAACGTTGTCTTGAATTCCTCCACAGTTAACACCTCGGACTATTTTAAACCTGTTCTTTGCACCTCTCTTGCTTGTGCAACAGATTGTTAACTGCTTCTTCACACTGTCCCCACACACTCCTGTTTCAAGTGGAGGCTGTTTGAAAGAACAGTAATACATTTTTGTCTGAGAGGCAGAACAGTGAAACGACTTGCCACCACCAACAACAGCTCCATGGGTGTTTACTTGACACAGAGACACGGGTGTCAAGTCACTCAACACGATCAATCTATG
>NW_019512140.1:0-534 GCF_002814215.2 Seriola lalandi dorsalis
GGCCCTGAGAGCTCAACACACTGCAAGTGGCACAAACAACAACAGAAGTGTTTCCAGGGACCCGGCTGGAACACATTATTGTTCAGTGCTTTTAACTTCAAAAGTCACAAAGCATTGAACAATAGTGTGTCTCAGCCAGGTTCATCACTTTTTAGTGTCCACCGTATGTTAGAAGTGGATCACTGAAATTTCTACCAGCAGTGAGAGCTTGTGGTTAGTGTTGTTCACACTTTGTGTGTCTGTGTGTGTGTCTGTGTGTGTGTCTGTCTGTGTCTGTGTGTGTGTGTGTGTGTCTGTGTCTGTGTGTCTGTGTCTGTGTGTCTGTCATCATGGCAAAATGTGGTCCTGAAGACACACTCATGGGTCAGAACGTCCACATGTTGATAAACGTGGTGTTAGGGCTGATCTCAAGCTGCTCTCTAGTCTGATTCCACACTTACTGAATGTTTAAATTGAGGTTTTATTTCATATTCACCATGTGGCTAAAAGTGTGTGGCATTGCTGTTTCCATACACGCATGCCTTTTGAGATGAA
>NW_019512141.1:0-723 GCF_002814215.2 Seriola lalandi dorsalis
ATGCAGCAAATACTCGACCAATCAGAAATGTTCCAGACCACACCCCCAAAGTTCCTGAACTTTTGGAAAGTACCGTCCTTTATATGATGTGTCATATGTACTGATCTTTAAATGGTGTGGGTCATTAGTAGGTTTGTGTAAGTTTAATATATAAAAGTTTAGTCTCTGAGTAACTGAGAAAAATGCAAAAAGTGTTGCAGCTGTCTCCAGTCTCTATACCAAGCATTTGCTCAGTGTTGTATATAAAAGCACTTGCAGTGAGTTGAGGCTGGTTTTCTATGTGTTGTAGAAAATGCCACTTATTAAGAGGCTTCATCCGTTCTGGAAAAAACCCTCAAATCATTTCCTCATTCTCAAGTATTAAAACTATAACAGGAAAACAGGCTATTAAAGGTCCAGCAATCAAAATCTGACTTAATCTGTGTGATCCTGTAGACCTGCCAGTGGCTCCATCTTTACTAACATGTAGGATTCTACCGAAAACCTCAGAACTTTATTTTAATTGCTACTGGAGACCCCAAACTCTCCACGTGTCTGAGCTGAGTATTTCATTCAGTGTCTTTTATTCATGAATACTCTCTCAGTAGATTTTTCAGAACATTTTTTTTACCATAGAATTTGATATTATGATATAAAATGAAGCTGTGATAGAGTCTGTAGCCATGTAGCCACTTCTGTGAATAATAAGGCTGCAATTATAAAGGCATTTAAAAAGTTCCAAAT
>NW_019512142.1:0-791 GCF_002814215.2 Seriola lalandi dorsalis
CCCCCAAATTTTATAGATATGACGTTATAATGCACAATATTTTTTAACCCTTAGTAAATCAACTGTCTCCTTCCCATCTCTACCGTCCATCCCACATGACGTAAACGCAGCATTAGTCTTGTTTCTTGTTGCGTAATATCACACAATGACAATCACACCTGCGTAACCTTTAACCCCTGACCTTTAACCAGTGACCCAGAAATCAGCTTTTATCCTAACTGGGGACAAAAACTGCGTTCCCAATCGGATAAGCCATCCTCAATTAACTGGTCTTTCGTCGCTAAAGTGACATAAGTTAGACACACCCACCCACACACACACACTCAGTGACATGGATGTACAGAAACAAGGACACAAAAATGTACAAAATGCTCACGAATACCTTCACACACACACAGGTTTACAAACTTATAAGTGAGTATACACGTCACACACACACACCTTCCCTCTCCTCCTGTTGTCAGGTTTCTCATAATATTTGCAGGCCACCCTGTGGTGATATTTATTTTGCCGTTTATGTGGTTTCATAGCGTTTACTGTAGCGCGCCAGCTCCACATGGTTTTACGTTGGAGTAACAGTGTTTATGAAGAGGGTAAGAGCGGGAGACAGGCGTTCAGTTTTGTCCAAAGCTGACTCTGTGTGGGTGTGTGGGTGTGCATAGTCTGTGTTTGTGTATCTAATTGTGCGTTGTGCTGGCGAGGAGGTCCAACAGCGAGGGAGTCCAAGTTGGCCGCCATACAACACGGCATTCATGGGATATTTGACAGAAAAAGAAAAAAAAAGACAAACA
>NW_019512143.1:0-484 GCF_002814215.2 Seriola lalandi dorsalis
TAACACAGGGGGATATCCTATACTACACACAACCTCTCCCTCTTTCAAATATGATGACATCACAATGGGGTCTTACTGTCAAAGGTTCTCACTTTTCTCCTCTTGTTCATACACATGGTAATAAAAGGAAGCTAGCTCAGTTGACTATTGGCTTGTGCTAGCATGTGCCAAAGTAGCTGTCATGTTAGTGGTTAGCTGATCAGCTGCAGTAGCTCACCCGCTAGCACCACATATAGTCTCTGTGTCACTAAGCTTCCAGCAACACATATTTTGCAGAGCTGTGCAAATGAATTTTCCTGCACCACTTTTTTTCTAAGTGGGCATTAGTTGTGAATTCAAATGCCACCACCCTTCAAGTATTGAGGCCACACACACATACACACATAAAGGCAGTGAGAGGAAAAACGCTCGTCCTCCCTAATGTATAATCACTGACTGAATAAATGACAGGAGTGTTTGACAGAGACATTAAACACACACACAC
>NW_019512144.1:0-957 GCF_002814215.2 Seriola lalandi dorsalis
AATCATTATCTGCTTTCATTTACTCACTGCCCACTACTCTCATCATGCTCCTCTTCATCTGTCATCTAACATCGCCCGTCACTAGCCACTAAAATCTTTGCATTGTCCCTGCCGGTTACCTGTCATGTTGTTGGAGTGCCAGACTGCAGTTTTTCTTTCTGTCTTGTTGGAATTAAGGTTTAACAACCAAGAGAAGCCTCCACCAGTGAGAGTCATGCCTGAGGTCCCTGTTTCAGCACGTGTGGATCAAAGTGAGAAAAGGTGACTGAAAGGAAAACTGTATGTTTCGAAATACTCTCATGTTTGTGTCATAATGTACCACCCAAACTGCTGAGTAATCACTGCACTGCATCTTTAGTGTGTCCTGGGTGTTAGTTGCTTTTGATGCAGTCTGTGGAATCATAATGTTATGGCACCATGAGTGTGTCTCTTTCAGACAAGTAGTTGAAACTTTCCTGGTGTCCCACAATAATTTCAATGCAATAACTTTATTGTCATTGCACAGTGTACAATGAAATCAAGTGTATCCTGTGGTACATACAGTAAACATAGCAACATAGAGTAAACATAACTATAGACAAGTAGACACGGTACAAAATATATAAATAAATATAAAACAATAAATAGTATAAAAACACCATATGGGTGAGAATACTTTCAATGTTGCAATGATAGAAAGACTGAAGCAGCTGTTGGGATAGGTTGGCTCTTTTTAGTGTCCTGTCCTACAGCCGCTTCTGTGCTTTCTTCATCAGAGAAGTGACGTTTAGGGTCCATGTGAGGTCCTGGGAGATGCGTGTACCTAGAAATATGAAGGAAGATGCTCTCTCCACTGTGTCTCCTCTGATGTGTAATGGAGCAGGTTCCACACATTTCTACAGTTCCACCATTCTGTCAATCTGCAGACTTCATCCCAGCAGACAGACTCATCACCATTAAGTCCAACCACAGTGGTGT
>NW_019512145.1:0-1488 GCF_002814215.2 Seriola lalandi dorsalis
TTCCACCTCTGTGTGAATGATATGGTTTCGGACCCTGTTTCTTACTTGCAGGAGGCGCAGACGAAGCAGCGGGGGTGGTAGGTCTTGCCCAAGGCGGACACCACCTCCCCTTCAATGAAGTCCTGGCAGCTGAAGCAACGAGTCCCGTACAGTCGCTGGTAGTCCAGAGTACAGATGTATTCACCCTGCCGCACGAAGAAGCCTCCCTGGGCCAGTTCACAACCGCACACTGGCAGGTAGGGCAGGTGAAAGGGTGTAGAAAGGACAGAGAGAAAAAAAAAGAGAAAGAGCAGCAAGGTTTAGAAGAAAAAGGAGTGTAAGAAGAAGGCAAAGGGAAAGAGAGCAACAGAATGACAGGCAGAAAGAAGGAAGGAAGGGGAAGGGGAGAAACAAGAAGGCAGAAACAAATTAGAACACACTGGAGAGATATTCAGAACTAAAGATATTAATGCATGTCCTGCAACAATGGAAGTTCAGCCCTAAAATTTCAACACGTGGGAAATATGCTCATTTTCTTTCTGAGACGATTGTCACCACTCTCATATTTGTCCATTCGATGTGACGCTAACGTTAGCTCATCTTGGCATAAAGACTGGAAACAGATGGAAACAGCTAGCCCGGCTCTGCCCGAAGGTAACAAAATCTACCTACCGGCAATTATGAAGCTAATTAACACGTTACATCTTGTTTGTTTAATTTGTACAAAAACTGAAGTGACTGTCCCCAGGTGACTCATACTCAAACACATAACCCCCATAAAAAACACAACTGCTTTTGTGTGGTAGAAACTGCTTCCTATCTGGATGCTAAGATAAGTTTAATGTCCTCTGGTTAAAACAGTTTTAATGGACATATGAGAGATGAATTGATCTTATTCTAAATTTGTGTATTTTCCAAAATGTCTAACTATTCCTTTAATGAGACTTTTTCTGATGAATATAAGTAGATATAAGTCCTCACATTAAGTACTGTTACTTTGACTTCCACTCTTGTCTGTCAACAAAACCATAATCTCACAAAACAGAGTACAAACCTAAACATAGACATTCATTTGAAAAGAAGTAATTAGGAGAGCAGGAGCGTCTGATTGTTTTCCTCAACCTGCTCAAAGAGCCAATAACATCAGAGTGAGAGCGGCTGAGTTATTAGCATGTGTGTGTGTAAAAGCTGCAATCTGTCTATTTGTCTAGCTTTAACAATGTGTGACAGGAACTCTAAATCACCATGTCCTCTCATGAACACACAATGATTACACACGGTAACCATGGCAACTGCATGACATCACATCCCCCTAAGGGGAAACCTCGCTCTATTTTTCCACCCCTTTTAGCAAAAACAATACCCCGCCTTTCTTTTCCCCTCCACTTTTTCTCTGTGGAAAAACGACAGGAAAGATAAATGAGAGATGTTTGCACCGCTTGGTCCCGTGCCCCCGGGACTTCTCAGTGACCTTTTAACACACACACACACACACACACACACACACAC
>NW_019512146.1:0-350 GCF_002814215.2 Seriola lalandi dorsalis
AATACTGTGAAAGTATCAAAGCCTCAGTCCACAGAGAAATGCACACAGCCTGTATTCAGAAACTGAGCCTTCAGGACTTCTGTCACTTTGTGATGTCACAACAAAGCAGTCACCGCTCTCAGCCACTTGGACCCACCATCCAACCTTGCAGGATTTGGTTTCTCTGAGTGTTTACCTGAAATCTGATATATTTTTATTGGACCAATCAGAAAACAGTCAGCCAATCAGAGGAGGGTCAGAGTCTCCTCTCTTCTAATCGGCTCACCAACCTGTTGTTACTAGAGCTCCAGAGAGAAGCCTGAGACAGGAGATGTTAAACTACACTGAAACTGTTTTTGGTTCTTTAAACC
>NW_019512147.1:0-332 GCF_002814215.2 Seriola lalandi dorsalis
GAGCAATAGCTTCAGTTTTATGATTTATGTGTGTGTGTGTGTGTGTGTGTGTGTGTGTGTGTGTGTGTGTGTATCTGTGTGTGTGTGTGTGTGTATCTGTCTTCACATGTTTGGCAAGTCCTGGCAGATCAGTAAAATTAGACAAATTATACTAATTGGCATGTTAATAAAAGTGCATGTCCTGTTCTTTGGATTCAGGCTTGTTAACTCTGAGTGGAACCGGTAATGTTGGCAAAGCCTAATCTGCAACATTTACCTTGTCAGGGACACACACTATACAGCTGGGTGTATTTTACAGAGACATCTTCATTCATAAGCCTTTTTGGCTAGAC
>NW_019512148.1:0-531 GCF_002814215.2 Seriola lalandi dorsalis
CCTAATGAGTCAAAGTCTGACAATTTAATGAAAACTTTTGCACATGGCACAATTACCATTTGGTTTTTATTTTCGTTCATGAAATAGAAAGTAAATAAGACTAATTTTAATGTCTGTTTGCTGCAGGTGTATTTATTTGCCCAGGGTTCACACACTTGTGCATAGAGCTGTAAGCCAGACCTATGTAACTGTTCACTCCATACATCACTGTTTGTTTCTGCCCTCAAATGTTTTAAATGTTGTCATCAAAGCCAAGAGCTACTGACATTTTATTAACCCGGCTCTGGTGTTCATGGTCGTATGAAGGTGAAGAAGAGGGTGTGTTCAGTCTCATCATTTGTTGGATCATAACACTGTGTATACACAGTTATACCCTTTTTCCACCAACATTAGCAGGTATAAGCAGGTTTTTTAAACATGGATAAATCCGCTAATAATGGCCGGTTGACCTCTTTTCCACTGCCAGTCGAGTTTGTCTTTCTGCTCAGACTGAGGACACACACAACTGCAAGGAGTGATGTCATCACATGC
>NW_019512149.1:0-1120 GCF_002814215.2 Seriola lalandi dorsalis
AAAAAAAAAAAATATATAAAAAAAATCGCCAAAAAAATCATTAATCAAACGCGCCCTGGAAATGGCTGCTATTTTCTGTTGCTGTGCAGTTTTGAGGAGGTGCATTTTTTTGTGTGTTTTTGCCATTTTTAAGATTTCTTTCCTCTCGTTTTACCTGATTTTGCTTTTGAAATTTGTTGAGACAAAGAAGGATTAAGAAATATACACACACATTTATAATGTTACTTATGAGGACACCATGCAGATGGGGAACTTGTGAGTTTAATAAAAAAGAATTGTCATTGTGTTGAACTGAGTTTTTCCTAGAATGGGAAAGAATCTTTCAAAAGCTACACCAACAGTATAACACAGGTTACGAATTGTTAAAATTGATCTCAAGCCCAAACCAAAGTAACCATAATGACATCCCTTTGACATCATTAGGGTTTTTTGCAGTTTTAGACTGTAAATAAAGATGGACGTAGCCTCTGTGACATCACCCACAGGTTTCTGAAGAGCAGTTTTCAAGCTCAGAGTGGGCTGCTGCACTGTCGCCATCTTGGCAGTGCCTGACATCACCGAACTCCCAGCTAATCGTAAAATGAGATGAGAAAAAAGAGGTGGGGGGATGTGTGAAGCCGTGACTTTGGTGAATTAAAACAATTAAACAGGTGAGTTATATAAAAATATAAATCTAGAAAAATTTATATGAACCTAAGAAGGTGGTATTTAGTGTGTGTATGGGTCTTAGGAAGTGCACACCCTCTGGCCAACTTATTCAGCTGCAGGTGTGTGTAAAATTTTTAAAGTGTGCCCCCTGTGATCAAGTTATGTAATTGCAAGTCCGACTCAAACCTCAAAATCTGTTTTGTAACTACTTTACATTTAAAAACATCAGAAACAAAGAATATATTTATATTTGTGTATTATATATATTTCTGTAGCTAATAAAATATCCATTTAAAGAGGACCTATTGTGCCTTTCTGAAGTTTTCCCTTTCCTATAGTGTGTTACAAAGCTTTTAGTGCATGTAAATGGCCTACAGAGTCACAAGGCTCAAAGTTAGAGGGAGTAACTCCGTCAGGGCAAAACCCTATTTTCTCATTTGTATTAAATGCCTCCCTGGGGGTCCAATACTGA
>NW_019512150.1:0-589 GCF_002814215.2 Seriola lalandi dorsalis
CCCCCCCCCCCCCCCCCACTCTGCTCTCTGATGTTTGTCTGTGCACATGATTTACGGCCTTGGTTTCCTTCTTGGCAGAGGCAACTGTGGGTGGTGCTCTCACTGGGATGTCACTGTTTTGTCCTTTTTCCTTTCAAAGCCAACAGACTTTTTGTCAAGTGTTTTAAGTGAATTGTGAAATCCGTCTGTTTCTGACCTTCCCAGGCACAATGCTGCTTCATTTAGATGAGCCGCGCTTTAGGAAGCATTAAGTTTTACCGGGCGCCGCTTTAACTGTTCCCTTTGGTTCTTAGTGGATGACAGAGGAGCCTGTTTGTTGCATTGAGCTGGAAGCCGCCCAGCGTTTCTCTACCTGCTTTTAAAAAGGACTAATAAAGTTGTAATTGAAGCATCTCGGAGCATTTTCTGCAGCGGGATGATGGGTGACAGGGAGGAGGAGACGAGGTGTCGGTGTCTCTGATGAGGATGATGAAAGTGTGAGAGTATGTGCTGTTTTTTGGTTTTCTGTGTGTGGATATATTTGTGCAGTACACAGAGCATCTCTTACCTTCAGGCTACATTCCAGAGCCTGGGCTGTGGTGTTTGGTCT
>NW_019512151.1:0-508 GCF_002814215.2 Seriola lalandi dorsalis
TTATAATTATCTGAAGCTTTAAAAATAATAATCACTTAAATGTCCAACACCTGTCTGACTGAAGGAAGTCACATGTTGACAACTGTGTCAAAGTAATGTATCAATGCTGAAGATTAAAACAATATCATCATCAAGAAGTCAATAAAATAAAAATTCAGCTAAAATACTTAAGTACCAGCAGGAGTTTAAGGCAGTACTCACTTGACATTTTTAAGACCTTTGGAGCAAATTTGTATAATGCCAATATTACAAAATTATACAAAACAGCTGCTTCCTTGTAAAACTATAAATAGAAGTTTTCTGCACTGACACCAGAAACGGGACATCATGCCTTGACTTCAAATTAAACAGGCTCTTGAGCTGGAGTGGACATACTGCTGCTGCTGCTGCTAATACTAACGTGTAACTAATAAGTGTGTCATCATCATCAGTTAATATCTCGTGAATGATTACAACTGTTACAGTATAATGCCTACATGGAAACAGGTTTATTTTCTGAGGCTGCATA
>NW_019512152.1:0-380 GCF_002814215.2 Seriola lalandi dorsalis
TTCAGGTCTGAGGTCTCAGGTCTGAGGACTGAGGTCCTGGTCTTGGTCTTGGTCTTCAGAACTGGACTGGACCTTTGATGAAACCAGCAGGTTTCTAATGGACTTCTGTCTGTGTAAACAGGTGCAGATGTCCCGCTCACTCCAACACCTTCCACCAAGGTATTCCACAGTCACACGTGTCCATTCACACATTCACACATTCACACAGTCACACATTCACACAGTCACACATTCACACAGTCACACATTCACACATTCACACATTCACACAGTCACACATTCACACATTCACACATTCACACAGTCACACATTCACACATTCACACATTCACACAGTCACACATTCACACATTCACACATTCACACAGTCACACATTCAC
>NW_019512153.1:0-552 GCF_002814215.2 Seriola lalandi dorsalis
CTCCAATAAGGACAACAAGCTTCATCCCTATGCCTTTCTGCCAAGGAAGCTTTCGCCGGCTGAGAGGAACTAAGATGTTGGGAACCGTGAGTTGTTGGCAGTCAAAATTGCTCTAGAGGAGTGGAGACACTGGTTAGAGGGTTCGCAGCATCCGTTCATTGTATGGACTGATCACAAAAATCTTGAATAGATTCGCAAAGCCAGAAGACTGAACTCACGTCAAGCCAGGTGGACATTGTTAACTGTTTTGATTTTGTGTTGTCTTACAGGCCGGGGTCGCAGAACACCAAGCCCGACGCCTTGTCCTGTCTGTCTGACCCCGAGCCTACTGCCAAGAAACGTGAGCCCATCCTACCACTGAACCGTGTGGTAGGAGCGGTGACTTGGCAAATAGAATCTGAGGTGAGGCGAGCTAATGGTGAGAATCCAACACCTAGTGGTTGTCCAGCGAATCGCTTGTTTGTCCCTGTCGATATGCATCCACAGGTGATCCGTTGGGCTCACACCTCACTACTCACCTGCCATCCGGGAGTCAAAAGAACTATGCATGCC
>NW_019512154.1:0-1426 GCF_002814215.2 Seriola lalandi dorsalis
ACACACACACAGGCGGGTGGTGGGAGTATGTAGGTCGATCTTCAGTGGTCACATTAACACACTGACATTTGAGAGTTTAATAACTGAAGAACTTTAATGTGAAATACAGAAATAAATGTGAGCTGATGGAAAAGATGAAACGATGACCAGATGAAGTGAATTCATGTTTTCACATGAAACGTTTCATTACATCAAATGATCGAGATCAATCAGTCGGAACAATAAACAGAAACGAACTGAATGTGTTCAGGAGAAAGACGAGACGCCGTCGCTGCATGAAGGGCTGAGTGTGAACGACACTAATGGAGGGAAGCACTCGGTCACATGACGTCTCGTCATCAGAGACTGAAGGTCGGGGGGGAACGTGAACGTCTGAGCCAGAGGTTCAGATGTTTGGGTCGTGGCGATGGACGATGGGATCAGTGATCGACGATCGATTGTTTCCCCATTAATCTAGTAACTTATTATTTGTAATAGTGGATTAATATTTAATTTAATTTGCCTGCCACCAACACACACACACACACACAATCAGCTGATCGTAATGAATAAGGTGTATTGATTGATTTCCAAACATCCAACATGCATTGAGTCCAGTAGCTGCCGGTGAGCTGCACAGTGAATTCAATCGTTAATCAATCGTTAATCCATCGTTAATCAGTTCCTCCAGAAAGTCGTGACGTCTGGATTGCAATCATTAACACAGATTCAGTCGCTGTGAATTCTGTGCGTCATTTTCTCTACAACTTTTCAGCAAATTTGATCAAAACTCATCGAAGTTTCCAGCGAGTTGAACCAATCAGACCGGTCCCTGTGCAACACCTCGATGATGTCACATAACTCACTTCCTTGTTTCTGGTTGTGAAGCTGCAGACGTGTGTGACATGTGACAGGTGTAGAGCCGCTGGAGCCACGGCAACGACGCTCCTCTGCTTTCATTCTCCAGAGGAAATAACATGTGTATCGGACTGTGGTTCACGTCCTGCAGAGGTCGGCTTGTACCTGTAATGTCGGAGTCAGGAGGTCTGATGGAGGCAGAGGTTTACAGGTGGAGTCAGTGAAGAGTTTCTGACCTACAGTGTCGTCCATCAGCTGACATGACGGTTTGGACTCAGTGTTTGTGTTGGACTGAAGCAGCTGACTGCGTCTCCCTCTCTGCGTCTCGCCCACACTGACTCATGGATTAAATGCATCAGAGGAGCAATATGCACCTTGTTACAACGCTGCTGCAATACTATAGGCCTGTGGAAAAATCCATAACACACACACACACACACACACACACACACACACACACACACACAGGTGTTGTGTAGATGAAGCTGCTTGTGTCTGCTGCTCTCTGGCTTTAGGTTTCCTCCCCTGTGTACAGATCCATACAGTGTGTTGTATAAGAGACGGGTGGGGGGGTTGGAGGGGGGAGGGG
>NW_019512156.1:0-622 GCF_002814215.2 Seriola lalandi dorsalis
TTTTCTGTCAGACTGGTTATTTTATTTATTATATATTTTTAGAAAACAAGAAATAAAGTTTCTCTTCATAGATCTTGGTGTGTACTGACACTTATTACTGCGCAGCCACTTTACAGCATCAATACCAGCTGTAATCAGTAATGGGATGGGCCTCTAGATTGTGATTATTATTCAAATATTCACCTTTATAAACAAAAATCTTACATCTCTATTCTTCTGTTGGGTAAATAAATGGTGAAGAAACTGTGTTACAGGCTGACCATGTAATACTGAATGTACTTGCATACTAAACATACTTCCCCACAGTACCACATAACGTTATTAGAAAAACAGAGGGACTAAATTGGTTGTAGGTGTGCAACGCATCTTTATGTGCTAAAGTCAGTTCTGCAAGACTGTAAATATGCTGTTCCTTTCCATCCACACTGAACTCCGTCACACTCTCATCCACCCAACCCCTGCTGTTCCACGTTCTCTCCGTCTGCAGTTACACCTGGAGAACCACGGAGTGGAGCGACTGCCGGGTTGACTTGTTGCTAAGCCAACAGGACCGTCGACGTAGCAACCTGACGGGGCTTTGTGGAGGAGGCCTGCAGACCAGAGAAGTTTACTGTGTCCAGGC
>NW_019512157.1:0-514 GCF_002814215.2 Seriola lalandi dorsalis
CCTGGGAGACGCAGAGCAGACGACAGTCAGACAGAGCGGGAAACAGGAAAGGGCAGACAGGAAACAGGAAGCGCGGAGAGTCCTACCTGCTGCGGACCTGAACCGGCTCCACGTCAAAGTACGGCCTCAGGATGTCGATGTTGGCATAAAGGTTAAAGGCTTTAGAGGCCTGACGCTTCCCCGCCTGCCACACCTGGACACATCACACAGGGATCAGGACTCATCAACTCATCAAACAGAGAAGTCCACAGGAAGTCCCATCATCGGATCCTCGACCTCCCAGTGACATTAAAACAAAAGTCTGGGTGGGTCTCCAGACGATTATCATTATTGATTACTTTATCATTACATTATTACATTAACCAAAAACATTCAGTTTCCTGGAGCAGCTGAAACCATCGAACGTTTGTCAATATTTACTTCTGAATGAACATAAAGGAGAATCAGGAAATGATCATCAGAGCAGCTACTGATTATTTTCTATTGATAACCAATCGTCACAGAATTATTATCT
>NW_019512158.1:0-1073 GCF_002814215.2 Seriola lalandi dorsalis
AATGACTTTTATTATTTTATTTATTTGCATATTTTTATTATATTATTATTTATAAATTCAGACATAACTGATTCTTTTTCTGAGATACAGAATATAAATATATATGAATATTAATATGAATGTTAATATTAGTATAAATATAATATATAAATATGAATAAAACACAGTGACATCAAAGAGACCGTAGAAACCAGGTTTTATTTTCTGCTGAAGTTTAAAGTCACTGATCTGGAAACAGTGAAACGGATGCAGGTGTGCGAGTGATCTGTATCTCGGGGGGGGGGCAGGTGCAGTCACTGTGTCAACTGTCACGACCAACAGGTTTCAGAGGAGGCTGACATACCTGTGTGCAGGTGGCTGGGAGGGGGCGTGGCCTGTGTGATGGTATCAGTGGGTGGAGGTGGTTCAGTGTCAGAGGATGGAGGTTTGCTGCTGCTTCAGCGTCGGAGCTGCAGCTCTCTACGTCCTCACTCTACTCTGGAGGTTCAGACGGGGCCGCCATGCTGGGTGCAGGCGGGGGGCACTGGTCGGGGCCCTGGGGGCTTCTCTGTGTTTCACTGTTTCTCCGGTTCTGTGTGGGGGGGTCCTCCTCACCTGCAGCCTCCATCTGATCTGTGTGAGCAGGAGAAATGAGCTGCTGCCAGCGAAGAGCAGAGCGGTGCTGATCACAGGTGAGACGCACACACTGAGACACACACACTGAGACACACACACTGAGACACACACTGAGACACACACTGAGACATACACACACAGACTGAGACACGCAAACACACACACACTGAGACACACACACTGAGACACACACACTGAGACACACACACTGAGACACACACACTGAGACATACACACTGAGACACACACACTGAGACACACACTGAGACATACACACACAGACTGAGACACGCAAACACACACACACTGAGACACACACACTGAGAAACGCAAACACGCACATACACACACACTGAGACACACACACTGAGACACACACACTGAGACACACTGAGACACACACACTGAGACACACACTGAGACACACTGAGACACACAGACTGAGACACGCAAACACA
>NW_019512159.1:0-538 GCF_002814215.2 Seriola lalandi dorsalis
TCTCATGTGAATATTAACTGACGCTCCTGACCTATATCTGCATGATTTTACATATTGTACTGCTGCCACATGAAGGACTGACTGGATAATTGCATGAATGAGCAGGTGTACTCTTATGAATTGCTGGGTGGGTGTACATGCTTTATACAGTCATGTTATTTTTGCCTTAGCTACTGACAGAGGCCTCCAATAGTGGTCACTTGTCTGGAAAAACCTGTTGATGAGTCTCAAAAACATAACTAAAAGCATTAAGTCTATAAATGAAGGTCGAACTTGGCCAAATGGGGATAATAAGTTAATCTTAATTGACAGGCACTGGTTGGATTTAGATTCAATTTGGTTAAATTACGTATTTTGTTAGTGAGCGCCCACAGAGTTACCTGCATCATCCACTGGGTGACATTTCACTTGTCTATTTTGCAGTTATTTGAAAATATGTCCCTGTGTTTGTGTGTGTGTGTGTGTGTGTGTGTGTGGGAGCGTGTGTGTGTGTGTGTGTGTGTGTGTGTGTGTGTGTGTGTGTGGGAGCGTGTGTGTG
>NW_019512160.1:0-342 GCF_002814215.2 Seriola lalandi dorsalis
AGCTGTTTAATTATTACTAAACAGATGTCAATCAATGTCTTCACCGAAAAAGACAATGAGGCCAATAAGCCTCATTCCAGCCAGTGGAGATATGATCAACGATCAATGAGTTCTATTCATTCATATTCTAGTCAGTAAAGCTCCAAGATGGAAAAGCCGTGAAAACACTGATTTCAGTAGGAGGAAGGAGGAGGATTATGGGTAATGCAGACAAGAGATGATGATGACATATATATATGAAATCTTATCCTCTTGGGTTAAATTAACACACGCTCAGTGCAAAAATAACCTTGCCCTCTAAATATTAATGATTTAAATAAACAGATTAGAGCCCCCCCCCCC
>NW_019512161.1:0-1674 GCF_002814215.2 Seriola lalandi dorsalis
TGCACAAGTCTCTGTTTGTTTGAATGTCTACAGCAGAAATTGTAAGTGCAAAGTTTAGCATAACCCATAGAGTCACAATGGCCAGGTTGAAAAATACCAAAACTTCCTCTTTAAGGGCTTCCACAATATTTGCAACTTGGAGAGTGAACATATATTGTAATCAGAAACATTGCTGACTGCTGAAAAGCGATTTTCATATTTAACACACCCCTGGTTATTTGGCAGTTAGACAAAGTCTCTGCGCAAGAGTTTTTCCTTGTGGATCAGACTGACGAAATCAAAAGTGTTAACAGCCCTAATGTTAAGGATGAGTGGTGCAGTGAGTTCAGATTCTTCTTGGAGCTGAGGCTCTGCACAGGGTGTCGTTAGTTTCTTTTTGTCTATTTACAGGAACTTTTTTTTGAAAGTCAGACATGAGGCATATTGTTTTCAAGTTGTCCCTACATCCGTCCCATTCTCATGGACATAATATGTCAGTAATGCCTTGACAGAACTTCGTAGCCATTACTCAAGACCTCACACAGCAATTATGACAAAATTTAACACAAATATATTATATTTTCTATGACTCTGGATAAACAGGGATGTAACCTGAAACTAGTCTGAGTGGAGGAGGCAGACAACCACCAGGAGGCGTCTTTTGTGTCTCTCTGGTCTAGTGAATGTAGTTGACCCCCTTTCACTTTGATGAGCTCCACAGCGGGAAGCTGCAGATTAAAAACCCGGCTACCAGGCCTGAAACCGTGATCACCAACGCAAACGGCCGCTAAGCTCATTCTTACTCCGACTTTGCAGTACATCAAGTTGGTGTGGTTGTCTCAGCTCATTTGCTTTCTGCTGTTAGTCTCCCGTTGGTGCACCGTGTCGGGTCAGTGACTGTTGTTCTGTGCGCAGGTCCCGGCCCGCTGTGGGATGACTGTGAGAGACTCACTGAAGAAAGCTCTGATGATGCGAGGCCTCATCCCAGAGTGCTGTGCAGTGTACAGGATACAGGATGGGTAAGTCTGTCACTAACCTACTGTAGGTAATACGCATTCTTCTGCTGTATCTTGACCACACACTAGCGTCAAGTAACACTGTTTGTTACGCATTCCACCTGTTCAGCTGGCGACAGTCAGGACTACGGGCATATTGTTATCACGGTTGTCTGTCTGTGTTAATGGAACTTCCTCAAATTTGGCACAGACATTCACTTGGACTCAAGGACAGACTGATTAGATTTTGGTGGCTAAAGGTTAAATGTCAAGGACACAGTGAACTCACAAAACGCTCAAGACTTCAGCAATTATGGTAAAATTTCACACAAATGGTTCATGTTCATATTTTCTATGAGAGTAAGCTTTAGGACTGATTTTATGAATTTCTGAAAGCTGCTGTTCTCTGGAGTTTAGCGCTGTTCCGGGATCTCTGGAGCTCAGTCAGAGTGACCATAAGGTTATTGGTCAGCTCTTTTACCAAGACCCTTCTCCCATTTCTCACTTAGTCTGGGCGTCCATCTCTAGAAGAGTCCTGGTTGTTCCAAACTTCTTCCATTTAAGAATGATGGAGACCACTGTGCTCAGGTGGACTCCAATCTGGATGTAGTAACATCAAGTGTCATAGCAACGTGTCTGAATACTTATGTCAATGTGATATTTAAGTTCCTTTATAATACATTTGCAAAAAGTTTAGCAA
>NW_019512162.1:0-796 GCF_002814215.2 Seriola lalandi dorsalis
AAAAAAAAAAAGGAAAGACGTTTCAGCCTCTTACAAGATAAACTGAAAATCTTTGGGTTTTTGACTGTTGGTCTGTGACATCAGAACTTTTCACTCTGGTTTGATGTTTTATTCACTAATTGATTAATCAGTTAATAAGAAAATCAGTTGCAGCTTCAGTCACAGTGTTTCGCCCTCTGAAGTCTTTGCTCAGCTGCTGAGAAATGTTTCCTCTTACACAGCAGGTTTTCTGACCTTGAGAAGCAACAATGATCATGTGAGGGTGAATCCGGCTGCGTCTTTATCTCAGACAGGTTTTGTTATTTTGAAACTGAAGATAATTCCCTGTCAGGGTCGTTGTCGAGCATCAGCCCGTTCGTGCACAGTAGTATCCTGCTTGTTTATTTTTCATTTCAAATTCAGACTCGCACAATATCAGCTTTGTCTGTGCAGTCTTTCATGTTTTCTGTCATCAGTTACTTTGCTAATATTTGTTTATTAAAATGACTTCAATAGACTTCATATATCTGCAGATTCTTTCTTTGTAAATGATGATGTCAGAAATTCCTCCGTAGCAAAAACCTTCAGACTCTCAGAAGAAACTGACATTAATGGAGGAGCGCTGGTTAATGAGGAGCGGTGGTGTTGCTCAGTGTCTCTCTCTCTGTCTCTCTGTCTCTCTCTCTGTCTCTCTCTCTGTCTCTCTCTCTGTCTCTCTGTCTCTCTCTGTCTCTCTCTCTGTCGCTCTCTGTCTCTCTCTCTGTCTCTCTCTCTCTCTGTCACTCTCTCTCTGTCTCTCTCTGTCTCTCTGTCTCTG
>NW_019512163.1:0-529 GCF_002814215.2 Seriola lalandi dorsalis
GGGTGTTTAGTACAAACAGTGCCAAAACCCTTAGGTGACCTTCTCCAGGTTATGAACTAAATATGGTTTGACCCATGTCCTCTACAGGACCTTCCTCTTACCTTTCTACTAGCCTGAGACAACAACTGGCCTAAAGCCACATGGCCATTTGCCCAACCCACCTCTGTAGAAGCCCTATTGGCAGATATGTACTGGATGTGTGTCTATGTGTTTGCATCTGATTGGTTGTTTTATATTTTTTGTGTGTCACAGTTAAACTGTTGATTTTAATGTATTTTGTGATGACCCTGAAGCCCACAAGCTGAAACGTGTCAGTCTAATAAGATAGTTCTTCTGTATTCTGCAAGTGTTGCAGGAGTTTTCACCTCTTTGGGCTTTTTGCTTTCTCCATGCACCTTGGCAGTAGGTGAAGTTGCGCCAGATACAATAATAATACAAAAGTCACTTTATTTCTACGTTGAACCTCTAAGATCAGCGTTTCCCTCCCCAGGCAAAGAACCTCCACAGACTGTTTCAAATCCCTGACCCG
>NW_019512164.1:0-1265 GCF_002814215.2 Seriola lalandi dorsalis
CTTTGGAAGCAGCTCACGGATCTTTTTACCAATTAAAACCAAATTAAATGTAAATAAATAAAAATCTAAATGAATAAATATCAGAGCAGGGAGGAAAACGATGATGAGAAATATTAAACTAATTATTCCCAAGCTTCACTTTGCATTTTATTTCTTCTGGTTTTGATGATTAAAAACGATTCAGATCATTTTCAGGAAATCAAAGAAACACGATTTGGATCCTTGTTTTACCAAGAAAGTTCATTTTAAAGATTTGACCTTTGACCTCCTCCTTTATCTCTGCTCACCTGTCACTAAGGCGGAGTGGTAGTATCCACAGGACACCCAGCTGATCGGTCGTCCCACGCTGACTTCCTGCGGCGAGGAGGCGTGACTCTCCTTGCCCAGACCGATCTGACCCTCCGTGTTGTCGCCCCACATGAACAGTTTGCCGCCCTCTGTGGCGAGCAGAGCGGCCAATCAGCACATGAACGGATCAATCACAGTTATCGATCTAAACCCTCTGACAGCCGTGTCGGAGTCTCACCTGTCAGAGCAGCCGAGGTGTTTGAACCGGCAGCGAGCATTTTCATTGGTCCGTGCAAATCGAAGAAGTCCAACCGCTGAAACGCCGTCCTCTCCTCGCAGTCGCCCAGCCCCAGCTGACCCTCGCTGTTCCCGCCTGAGGCGTACACTTTTCCCTGAGCTGTGGAGAAAACACCACAGAAGAAGAAAACTAACTGAGTGAGACAGAAAAGTTTAAAACTCCTCTTGAACTGAATCAAGACACTGACCGGTGCAGAGGAGGGTGTGGTTCCTTCCACAGGCCACCAGCTGAACCTTCTCACACTTCAGAGCTGAAATCAGAAATAAATGTAAATTATTATTATTATATTATAATCAGTTTTACATTTACCTTTAATAAACATGAACAGGAGGCGACACCTGGTCTGGAAATATTAAGTCAGGATCCACTTAGAAGCTTTTTCCTGCACTTTCAACCAACAAACAAGGTCTTCATAAAAGGATGGAGTTTGCCCCGTTGTCATGGAGACGGATCTGTCTGTGTCTTCTCAGCAGGTGTCCATGTTGGCTAATGAACTAATGAGAGCGCACGAGCTGAAACCTGGAGAAAGCTCGTGAGTTGGGATTCATTTGTCTCTTTATTTCTGTCACTGTGACTGAAACACGACTATTTTAAAAATGATCTGAAATCATCTCCCGACTTGAAATTTACTTTAATATCATTTTAAAAATCTTTTACTAAACCAAACAAAACAACAAAC
>NW_019512165.1:0-782 GCF_002814215.2 Seriola lalandi dorsalis
CCTTTACACAATATGTGACCTTTACATATATTGAACAAAAATACTCTTTCATGAGTTGACATTAAAGATCTAAAATTTTTTTTATAAACACAAACGGCTTATTCCTCTTAAATTTGTTTAAATCCGTGTTAGTGAGCACCTGCTCTCTGCCCAGGATAATCCCTCCACCTGACACCTGTGTGGCATATCAAGATGCTGATTACACAGGAAGATTATTGAGGTCAGAACATCAGCAACACTTGCAGTTTACAAAAGAACTTTATAATTACACATACGTGTCTCGGCTTGTGACCTGATGAAGGCCACAAGTAACTGTGCAAAGGACGTGTTGCACTGCATGAAGCTCTCGTTTTCTAATCCATGACCCCCACCCCCACCCCCACCCTAAAAAAAAGTGCTCATCTGTAGCCCAAGTCACGTGAAATCCATAAATTATAAAACTACACATTTTAAAGTGGCATATTCTTGGGACCAGCCCAAGTCACACCTGTGCAAAAATCATGCTGTGCAATCAGCGTCTTGATAGGTGACACCTGTCAGGCAGATGGATGATAAATGCTCACTAACACGGATTTAAACACAGTTGTGAACAACAAACAAGCCTCATGTGGGTTTAGAAAAAGTAGAAAATGGGAGCAAAAACAAAAATGTTGCGTTTATATTTTTGTTCAGTGTACTTATAGATAGCCATGAGCCTCGGCTGCCGTTACCATGGAGAAGCGACCAGTCAGAAGGTGCGAATCAGAGCTGTTGTTGTAAATAGGAAACAAAAAATTGTGACA
>NW_019512166.1:0-1157 GCF_002814215.2 Seriola lalandi dorsalis
ACGGCTTTCTCCACATCTTTCCTTTGTTTAAAATGTGTCTCATACTTTGTACACACAGACCAGATATACACGGGGAACTCATGATGTCAAAAGCAGTAATGGCTAAAATGGTTGTACCCTTGATATGGCAAGCGCTGAAAGCAGAGGAAAATCCCTGACAGGAGTTCAAAAAGAACAAATATACGACGGTACATGCGTCATCTGAGAGATCTAAGGCAGGAAAATCAGACAGCATCACTAAAGAACTTCATTATCATGCAAACGGCATTTATACCATTTTATCTCACCCTTCTCAACAGCCCATATGGCAGAGAGTCCGCACAGAGGAAGACACAGGGAGACCTCACACTGGGCAACTGGCCACATCAAAATTCCTCCATCTGTGGTCAGTTGAGTGTGTGTGTATGTGTTTGTGCATGTGTGTGTGTGTGTCTGTGTGTGTGCGTGCACACTGGTACCTGTCTTCAATCCACCTGTGTCCTATTGGTGTGAGCCTTCGTATCACAGCCAAGATGCCTAACCGCTGATCCCCAGAAGAGTGATTATTGTCTGGGTTGGACTGGACATGACGGGATTGCCGGTCAAACTTGTGTCCCGAGCAGAGAGAGGAGGCCCATCATAGGTCCCGGATGACTCATACCTCGTGCTCTGGGGCGGCACGAGGTTAAACTATTTGTGTGTGCTGGGACTCAAAATACGCTCACTGGCTCAGGGTAGCAAAAATAATCATTTTCAAGTCAGTTTGTTTCATCAGTTGTCTTTGTCATGAAATCAAATTAATGGAATTAACTAAAAGACTAAAAAATCAAACCAAGTCAACGCAGAGACTATAGATAACAAAATTTGACAGATCATCTTGTGTAACTGATTTCTTATATAAATAATAGTTGTTCAAACTTCAATCCTCTTAGGCAACACCCCCTCTACCCTGACCTGCAGCCTGCAGCTGCAAAAACACTACAAAACCCTGTAATGATATATAGTCAGTATTCTCCTGAACATATATGTTTCAATATGAGTCCAGGATAAGGCAGCACAGTGTGCTTTATAGCAAAGGAGCAAATACAATATTTATCTGTCGTGAGCTTCTGATTTCTACTGATAAAAACTTTTCAGAGGTTAGTGTATTAAGGATGCCACAATTTACATGAATTTTT
>NW_019512167.1:0-856 GCF_002814215.2 Seriola lalandi dorsalis
TAGAGAGGATTTATCATAAATGCACACACTTTTAGATGATGATTCTGCAGCTTTACTCCAGCAGCTGCTACTGAATGTGTCTAGTGCTGTTTAAGCTGACTGCAGATCAGCCTTTGAACAAAACTGAACTACTTTCCGTTTGTTGCTTTCAGATTTTTTAGTTTTGCTAAAAAAATGAGGAATGGCTATAGTTCCAGATTGCCACCTTTATTAACATCACATTTTTCATTTAGTGAAAGTGTTGATGACAAACAGAACTGGCTCTTATTCTTTGATGCAAAGATGGAACTAAGACAATTAAAAATTGAATTGCACGGAGAAGAATTTGCACCAGTGTTAAAATTCTTCTTTGCTGGAAGAGCAAAAGACCTCAGAAAGTTCCCACTGGTCTGTCACTCACCAGCACATAATCACATCAGCCCTGTTCTGGCCTCACTGGTTAACAGGTGGTGAATTTGACAGCGTACATACAAGTACTTCATGGCCTGGCTCCTGCCTTTACTATTGAACTGCTGAACTGCTGCTCCCCACGAGTCCTACCAGTGTGATATACACTACAAACCACAATCACCCATTCACACAAAACATGTGATGGTGAAAGATGTTTCCTGATAAACGTTTTTCCACAAATAAAACAGGATAAAAACTACTTTATGAGGAAACATACTATGACTTTTGCCAATAAATAAAAATAAGACAATAAGATAAAACAGCATGGAAGATTATGGACATGTGAACTAACTAACTGGTAAAAATGCATAATCTGTTCCCCAAACATACTTTTTCAGAAGGTCCTTTTGGTGCTTGAGCTGCTGAACTAACCAGCAGCATGTTGCACTTCATTATGTCTCAGTCA
>NW_019512168.1:0-540 GCF_002814215.2 Seriola lalandi dorsalis
TAATCACACAGCTTCGATTTGAGACTTTTATAATGTTTTTCTACGAGTCAGATTCTACAATATCAGGTGCTTTTCTCTTTTTATTTTGTCCCACTGACCCGAGAGGAATGAGCCGAGTGTGGCTGTGACCAGTTTGACGGAGTTACGGCAGCTCAAAGTCTTCATGTCCCAGCAAGGATCCGTCAGCAGCAGCTAACGAATGAGTCCGAATGAGAGAGACTGACAGTGAAGAATTGTTGGAATGCACTCTATTGAAACGAGGACTGAGAGAGAGAGAGAGAGAGAGGAAGATATAGATATAGAAAAGAGAGAGAGAGAGAGAGACACTGAGATGTGCAAAGTGGCAGAAAAGACTGAAACCCGAAGACAAAAGGAAAAGAAATAAAGCTGCATATTTAGGGGTAGAAAGATATTGGGCTGCATGTTTGAAACACAGAGTCTGTCAGTTTCTCTGTTCAGAGGCTCACACTGACCCTGGATCAGAGCCAGCAGCAGTCGCTCTGATGTTTTGCAGCCCCGCTGTTGCAAGTGAGGCTAATC
>NW_019512169.1:0-437 GCF_002814215.2 Seriola lalandi dorsalis
AAAATTTGACTTTTCTAAGAGCTCCTGCTGATGATGCTGAGTTGTGTCAGTATAAAGCAAAGCATCCTAAACCAAATGAAAATCAATGAAAAAAATTATCTTGAAATGATAATCTGCATCTGACACCGGTCAAATTGTGTCAACTACTCTGAACTTTATGAACTGAGGGGGCACTCCATCAGTTTCACGTCTCAGTACTGAGCAGTTCTGGCTTTTAAAATTACGTTACTGTGAGTTTGGAGACTACAAGTTTCAAATTTGGGGCATGGATCGAAAGACGAGTGTGTTTTTTGGAGCTTCACCCACATACAAACTAAAAGCCAGAAAAGCCTTCGCTTCTACTGCAGTTTTGAACATACTCATCAAACCTTGTGTCTTATTCCCCATAAGGAGGTAAAACATTACCCTTCTGGAATTCGACACTAGAAAAAAACTTC
>NW_019512170.1:0-791 GCF_002814215.2 Seriola lalandi dorsalis
AAACCTTGTGTCTTATTCCCCATAAGGAGGTAAAACATTACCCTTCTGGAATTCGACACTAGAAAAAAACTTCAGCTGCACACATCTGATCTAATGTTGTCCTTACAGGCAGAATAGGAGGTGGGTGACTAACCCATGCCAGAGACATACAGTATGTGAATGCACACAGGCTTTCTATTCAGGAGTGCACAAGGAAATGATCAGTATCTGTTTCAAGGAGACTCTGACAGTAGCTGCTGCAGGGACAGAGCTCAGATCCTCAGGGGACATGGAAAATTGTAAATTTAGGATGTAAACCCACTTTCACTGGAGAAAAAAATGTAGAAGCCACAGTGTGGTTTGTACATGTGTTAGCAGCCCTCAGAGGAAGCCCCCCCCCAAAAAAGGAAGAAGCCATCCGCACATGCTCGGGTCACTGCAGCGACATCGAGCTCCCAGGAGTCTTTGTTCGTCTGCCGCAGCTCTGGCCGGGGGTTCGGACAGAGCTGTAGTGGTGCAGAAGGAAGCTTTACCTCACAGCAACCTCTCTCTCCCTCTCTCTCTCTCTCTCTCTCTGCCTCTCCTCACCTGCCCCACATGCCTGCAGAGCACAATCTCCTCTCGGCATTCGGTTCAGCATGACTGAGCATCGCAGGGCCGCAGTCCTGAGTCACACTTTCAGAGGGCGACCGAAAACAAGGGCGACATATTCACTGGCGGTGTATTTTGAGGCGGGTAAGATGCTAGATTGTGTTATGAACCACGCCTTTAAATCGTAACATCTCTGGTAAGAAAGCGTAGACGGTAGAACG
>NW_019512171.1:0-742 GCF_002814215.2 Seriola lalandi dorsalis
TAACTCTCTGCGAGAAAGTGAATAAGTGTATTCAAATCACAAAGAACCAAATGTGAAAAAAAACAACCCTGCAACTGCAGCTGACTAACTGGAAGGATAAAAGTCTACATAGCAGCCAAAATAAAAGTACTTTTACTTCTGGGGTGGAGGCGCAATGTGGTTTGAAGGCCGGGCATCGATGTGTCCAGCTCTCATTGGATACCTGATAAGAATTGGCCTTCATACATACTCGAACCCTGTGTAGAAACAGTGGGTTCTTATTTGTAGTGGAACACACAAATTAATAGAACACACAAATAAGCACCTATTTACATTCCCATTAACTTCCATTTAAAACAGACAGAAATCTGAGCAGAGTGGACTTCTACAATTATACCACCACAATGGTTACCAACCCAATCAAGATGCTGTGCTTTCTCCCTGCATTTCCATCAGCTCCCACTAACATGAATGTCGATCCTGAAATTAAACGTCGGGATTGAATAGATATCTATCGCAATCTCCACTGTGGTAAAATAGAGGAATGTGTTACACTGCTGCTCTCTAACCTCTGTATAATGCCTCCAATCCACTCTCCATCCGCGCCCCCTGCTTCTTTTCTCTCCATCATAGAGCAGGTTCCCAGAAATGCATGCTGACCCTGAGTGCCTCCTCAGTATGCAGGAGATGTCGGTGTGTGTGTGTGTGTGAGAGAGAGAGAGAGAGAGAGAGAGAGAGAGAGAGAGAGAGAGAGAGAGAGAGA
>NW_019512172.1:0-635 GCF_002814215.2 Seriola lalandi dorsalis
TTTGGATTCAGGAATACATTTCATGCTATGAGAGTTGTGAAAATACAGTTTTAGGCCTGTTTTGATATTTAACATTCATACCTTAATGAGATATGTTTGGTTCATGTGTGCACTGCGTGAACATATGTCTGATGGTACCTGTTGCTAACCAGTTTATCATCAAAAAGCATCACCCCGGCATCAAGCTCAGACTTTTTTTGACAACTGAAACCATCCGTTTTACTGAATATGTGGCTGTGAGGAGCGATTACACGTCTCTACACGGAGGGCCAAAAAAACATGTTTGATTGGTATATTTTGTAAAGGCAAAATACCTGCACTGACATTAGTCACTGAAGTGCTGCCAGCAACATGCAACATGGCTGATGGTTTCAGCCCTTTGAGAGGCCTGTACATGTCCCTATTCAATAGATGCTGCAGGATGGAGTTCGTTTATGGACATTATTAAACTTACATAAGCCATTCATGTGTAACATTTACAACTTGAAATAAATTTTTTGTATGATAATATACGCTGGCCAGTGTCAAATGTATTCATTACAAGATCAGAGAAATTATTGCTGATGACAAATAATACCTGGCAAAACAGCGCATGCCTTACAGTGCACATTATCAAGTTTATACAATGTATTTTC
>NW_019512173.1:0-1025 GCF_002814215.2 Seriola lalandi dorsalis
ATACAGTCAGATACTGTCAGTCAGATACAGCCAGATACTGTCAGTCAGATACTGTCGGTCAGATACAGTCAGATACTGTCAGTCATACAGTCAGCCAGATACTGTCAGTCAGATACAGTCAGATACTGTCAGTCAGATACAGCCAGATACTGTCAGTCAGATACTGTCGGTCAGATACAGTCAGATACTGTCAGTCATACAGTCAGCCAGATACTGTCAGTCAGATACAGTCAGATACTGTCAGTCAGATACAGTTATACATTCAGATATTGTCAGTCAGATATAGTCAGTCATACAGTCAGTCAGATGCAGTCAGTCAGATACAGTCAGTAATACATTCAGATAGTCATACAATCAGATACTGTCAGTCATAGTCATACAGTCAGTCAGATACAGTCAGTCATACAGTCAGTCAGATACAGTCAGTCAGTCAGATACAGTTAGTCAGATACGGTCAGTCAGATACTGTCAGTCAGATACTGTCAGTAATATAATCAGATACAGTCAGATACTGTCAGTCAGATAGTCATACAGTCAGTCATACAATCAGATACAGTCATACAGTCAGATACAGTCAGTCAGATACAGTCAGTCATACAGTTAATTTACGGTCAGTCAGATACAGTCAGTCAGATACAGTCAGTCAGTACAGACGTCTTCAGATGAACTTGTAGTTTACATGTTTTCTTCGGACAGCTGCAGGTGAGAATGTGTGGAGATATGAGGTTTCCTCCTCATCTACAGGTTCCCACAGAGTGTGACGCAGGTGAACTTCCTGTTGTGTTTACTGAACATGTCAGAATAAAAGCAGAGTGATGACAGTAAACACACAGCAGACACCACAAACAGAAATCAGCCTGTTGCTGCACAAACAGCAGATTAACAACACACACACACGTTTGATAATTGCATGTAAACACACCAACACACACACATTCAGTTATGTGCTGTGGGTATGTAGATAATTGTTGTTGTGGTAGGAGGTTAATCAATCTCACACACACACACACACACACACACACACA
>NW_019512174.1:0-1119 GCF_002814215.2 Seriola lalandi dorsalis
ACAGTCCAATGATGCTGTAGTTAGGATATGTGTCTTAAAACATTTTTACATAGCTCAATTATTCAGATATGGTGTTGCACAGAGGTGATCCCACAGGTTTCAAAGAAATCCTATTATCTTTACCAGTAAATGTATTTCTATATTCTGTATTTCTATATATATATATATATATACTGGACTGTATATGGATGCCAACCGGGGGCTTAGAGCTACACCTCTTGTTACAGGCAGCCTACAGAGCTGCTCTGGTTTCCCAGCTGCTTGGGAACTGCAGGGAAGAGGAGGAGCACTTCAAATACACTGAGCCTCGCCTCCATTACAGCAAATGAACTACTTTCAATACATTTATCATTATTAATAAAGGAGGCAGAGGAATAACTAAACATAAGGCACACTGAGCAGAGAAAGCAGGAGAGAGGGAGGGAGAGAAGTCATCACTAACTGCTAAGCTAAAGAAGCTAGCAGATCATAATAGCATGTAAACAACAGAAACACCAGCAACGATGAAAATATGCTTGCTGGAGCACAGCAATACAAGTTCTGTTTAGAAATAAAGGGTTTCGGCACACTGACTGAAACAGTTACAGGAAGTGTTGAGTTAGTATTAACACATAATGCAGTAACTTTAACATAGCAAAACAGGAACGTCTGAAAAAGAGGCTTCGCACTAAAATACCGCTATGACCAATTATAGATATCAAACAGAGGGAGTTAAAGAATAAAAACCTGCCTCTAATAACAGTCTTTTATGTTCTAGAGTTGGAAGTAAATAAAGGCTAAACTATTGTGGATCCCAGACGGAGGCTGTGAGCTGTGTGAGAAACTAAACAACAAAGATATTCTGTCTCTTCCAACCTTCTCTCTGAGCGATCATATTACAGTAAATACAGCTGAAATAAAAATAAAATCTGGATTTGACCATAGGCTTTCGAGCCATATACAAGGTTTTGACAAAGCGTTATCATACATCTTCTAAGCAAAAGTCATCACGTTTCACATCTTGGCTCATGTTGTGTTAAATGAAGATTAATTCATATTTTGACAGCAGCAACAATTTAAAAATAGAAGTCACTGATGAAGATAAACTCATCTTATCTGACAGCAGTGACAATTTAGGTA
>NW_019512175.1:0-400 GCF_002814215.2 Seriola lalandi dorsalis
CACTCACTCTGTTCCCCCACAAAGGAAATGTCCCTTGCACATTCTGAAATTGTGTATTTTGAGTGAAGCGCACAAGCACACGTACAGCCGCACTTCTATGAAATTATTTATTGAGTGGTTTATAAGATACTTGATCTGATACTAGTGTGTGTGTGATATTGGTATGTGAGGCTGTTCTGAGAACAGTCCTGATATTATGAGCATCACATTACAATTTTTACAGATTAATCTTGCATCAGGCATGTATCAGAAAACCCTTTGTGAACAAATTAGTCAAGCAAATTAGTAGCCAGTAATGTCACACTATACTGAGTCATCTGTCAAACAATTTATCAGCGAGTGTGTGTGTGTGTGTGTGTGTGTGTGTGTGTGTGTGTGTGTGTGTGTGTGTGTGTGTGTG
>NW_019512176.1:0-464 GCF_002814215.2 Seriola lalandi dorsalis
CACACACACACACACACACACACACACACACAGTCAGTCAGTGCTGTAGTCGGGTGTGTTGAGGGTACGCAGGCTGTGGAGTAGGCAGCAATAAAAGACAGTGAGAGCCTTGTGAATCCACTCCCTTGGATTAATGCGAATGCTAATCACTGTCTTAATTAATCTCCTCCTAATTCCCAATTAAGCCTGAGACTCTCTTCGTCTGGTTTGTTGAAAGGCTCTTCCCCAGAAGCCCGTCGGCCTCACACCTCCCTGCAGCTGCAGCAGGTTCAGCTCCGGGTCAGGGTCAGGGTCAGGGTCAGGGTCAAGGTCAAGGTCAAGGTCAGGGTCAAGGCCTGTTCTCAGTGGACAGGATGAAGACATGTCTCCAACATGTTGATGTAGTGAAGACATTCATTCGTGGATTCTACTGCAGCACCACTGTGTCCTCAGGTAAAGCTCTACCTGTGCCAGGAAACGAGGTC
>NW_019512177.1:0-764 GCF_002814215.2 Seriola lalandi dorsalis
GCATTCTTATAAATAACACTGCCCAAGAGTAAATAAAAACATAGCTCCATCTCGACCACTCACAGCAGTAAAATGCTGCCTTCCCTTGAACGCATCAGAAGTAATAACCCTGTGATTTAGTATAGCACTGACACACTTCAGTGCACAGCTTTTACTTGTAATGAGGTGTTGCTACGTTCTGAATCTGAACACTTATCAACACACCTCCCTCTGACAGGTGTAATATCGTTATCTAACATTATATCAGCTCCAGCTCACAGCAACAACAGGTGTAGTCATTGGCAGGCAGTTTTTAAAAGTTTTAAAAGGGCACTAATGTGTCCCCTTCGTATTTGTATTTGTGTGGTGAGTCTGAGACTTGGTGCAGTCTTACCTGTGTACTGATGTTACCTGGGAGGAGGCACTGCCTTCAATACTAAAGTCAGGAAACGGAGGTGTGAGTTCACAGTAAACACCACAGATTAAGTGAGAGACTGTAGCATTATTGACTGCAGCAATGTGCACTGATATAGATAAGTATAGATAAATCCACCTGTCCAGAGGTGGGTATACGCAGCACTACACCTCTGACTGTAAATATAAAGGAGAATCGGTGCAGCTGAATTCACACACGGTTTATACTTCTCTACCATTAGTCTGTGGTGTCTGTAAAGGAGCCTTTTCATGGATATAAATATACACAAATGCATGTCCTTTTCTTCCCAGACCACGCTCATGTAGCAGTGGTGGAAAATACAGTTTTTTACAAGTATTTTTGGGCTTGT
>NW_019512178.1:0-1077 GCF_002814215.2 Seriola lalandi dorsalis
GCGGGCCTGGGGTTGCTGTCGTCACTCGGTTTCTACGGCAACCTGACACAACAGCAGTAGGCAGAGTGTCTATGTGTCTTGGCTAGACAGTGAAACATGATACAGCCTCCCTCTGCTGTCCTCTCTCAAAGTGATTCATGTAGATATCGACCATCTCTTCCTGCTCCGTTTATTACAACAGCCAAGATTAAAAGCCTTCCTCTCCCTCTCTCTCTCTCTCTCTCTTTCTCTCTCTCTCTCTCTCTCTCATGGTATCAATATATATATATATATCAAATGCTCCTCCACAGTGCACGGTGCTCTATACCTTTTGCAGCTCACCAACCGCTGACCTTCATTCCAGCTTATTTATAGTGGACTCACGTAGGCTTAGGCTCCCTCCCTCCCTGCCGCTCCTCCAATGATGCTGGAGGGAGGCTCTGCCCTTGTTTACCATCCTCCTTTGATGCATTATTAATGAAGCAGTGGGGCAGGAGTTCATGACAGGCTAATATAACAGGAAAGGCGATGATTTAGTGTAATTGTTGTGTTTGTAGTTAGTGCTGTGACAGTATTGGAAAGGCTCAGAACGCACACAGAGTGCTCCAGTTTGTGTTTCACTTTCAACCATTTACTTTTTCGATCAGGCAGCTGTCCTATAATGTCACTGTCACTTCTTTTCATTACCTCTTTATTGCCTTAAATCAATTTAGTATCTTTTACTTCCATTGCTCCTTCTGGATAACTTCTGCTGCCCTGTTGATCTCCCTATCTGCCTTGGGTGTAAACAAGAAGTGTAACATGTAGTAACTGACTTCGCTGTGGGCTCAACCTGCACTTGTTTGTTTATGTTTTGGTACTTGTGCACCATAGAAAAGTCATGTTGCATTAGCTAATAGCAGGTGAGGGAGCACTTTTTAACTTTCCTCTCCTTCCAGGACTTCAGCCCCTGCCGGCCTGCCGACATCCGAGGGCCAGCGAGCGCGTTATGCCACCTACTTTGATGTGGCGGTGCTGCGCTGCCTGCTGCAGCCCCATTGGACGGAAGAGGGCGTGCACTGGGCCTTGATGTTTTACCTCCAGCGCCTGAGGCAGATT
>NW_019512179.1:0-718 GCF_002814215.2 Seriola lalandi dorsalis
GAGGCTGCATTGGATATATATATATATATATATATATATATATATATATATATATACACACGGCTGCGGAGGTGAGGTGTGTCACATCTACTAGAAACATTTTTTCTCCATAGAACCTCAAAGTGACAACTGTTTTTCTGCTTTGGACTTGAGCGTTAAGATGATGTTTTCTCAAACGCCAGTTAAGTCCTGTTTGTTTTTGGTGTAACAGGAATACTGTTATAGAAATAAATACGAGGCTAACCTGGCTGACCTTAACATATGCTCATGTTGTCACTCTCACTGTTTGTGTTTTGCGCCTAAACTTGTCTGAACTAATATATAAAATACAAGAATTTAGTCATTTTTCTCTGTTTTGCAACAAGTTAACCTGCTAATGGCACAATCTTTACCTTTGCCAGGGAGGTTATGTCTTCACCTGTGTCTGTTGTTTGTATTGAAGTGATTTGGAGGGAGGGAGGGGCCAGGGAAGAGCCCGTTAAAGGGATTTTTTTGATCACTTTCCTCAACATTGGGAGATGTGGCAGTTTTCATGTTCATATTGGTTGGCCTTGGTGGAGGTCTGATGGACCCTGAGAACTAGAACTGTCCCTCTTAAATTAAATTCCCTATTTTTTTCCCCTTTTTTAAAAAAAATTGTTTATCTATTTTTTATATTGTAAAATATATTGTACTTGTTTATTTGCGGTCTTTATATTTGTGAATGGGGGGGGGGGGG
>NW_019512180.1:0-767 GCF_002814215.2 Seriola lalandi dorsalis
TTTAACTCTTTTTTGCAGTATTTTTGTTTTCAGAACTTCCCTTTTGTTGAGTGAGAGCACCTGCAGACTACAACCTCTGAGTCTTGTTTAGGGATGCTGTGATCAGGTTTTCTTTCCGCCGATACGATCATCTATGAGTGAGATCAGCTGATCCACGGCCCATACGGATCATTTTTACCATGCATTGCAGATTGTGTAAAGTGGGCGTTCCACCGCACCGTTGTGGTTTTACCAGTTGATCTTTGTTCTCTGGTCCTGAGCTCTGGGTAGTGACAAAAACAATCACTGATACAAGCAGCTGAACTGAGTTTCCTCTGCGGGGTGTCTGTGCTCAGCCTTCGAGATAGGGAGAGGAAAGGAGCAGGTTGAGGGGGTTCGGCCATCTGGTCAGGATCCCCCCTGGGCGCCGTCCATTGGAGGTCTCTCAGGCACATCCAACTGGTAGGAGGCCTCGGGGTGGACCCAGAACACACTGGAGAGATTATACATCTCATCTGGCCTGGGATCGCCTCGGGAAATGTTGCTGGGCAGAGGCACATCTGGAAAACTTTGGTTGAACTGCTGCCACTTTACACCCGACCCCAGATAAGTCAATGCAATGCCAGTCAGATGAACAGCTCTATAGAAACACTGTCACTGAGTATTGTAATGTTGTAGATATTAATTGATAATTAATGAGGCTGATGATCACTTGATGGATTTGGTTGTAATGTACATCCTCACAGCCAGTACAGATGCTGAAGTACTGAAGGGCTTACAACTTGCTT
>NW_019512181.1:0-872 GCF_002814215.2 Seriola lalandi dorsalis
CAGTGAGGCTTATGAAATCATCCTCAACACAACCCTCAAATGTGACGATTAAAACCAACCAGCAGCTAAACGGAAACCCACTATCAAGTCCTTAAAGAACAATTTACACAACCAATGTGTAATTATTCACATGATCAACTCTAACCATCATCTTTGTTTAATATTCAAAGAGTCAACAGTGACACAAGACATTATTTCCAGAACAAGGAAGCACATAAATGTAATTTTAGGAGACAGAGTTGGGTTGTAGAGGTTTTATGTTCATAGTACAGTTAGCTAGCATAAAGCAAGTTGTAAGCCCTTCAGTACTTCAGCATCTGTACTGGCTGTGAGGATGTACATTACAACCAAATCCATCAAGTGATCATCAGCCTCATTAATTATCAATTAATATCTACAACATTACAATACTCAGTGACAGTGTTTCTATAGAGCTGTTCATCTGACTGGCATTGCATTGACTTATCTGGGGTCGGGTGTAAAGTGGCAGCAGTTCAACCAAAGTTTTCCAGATGTGCCTCTGCCCAGCAACATTTCCCGAGGCGATCCCAGGCCAGATGAGATGTATAATCTCTCCAGTGTGTTCTGGGTCCACCCCGAGGCCTCCTACCAGTTGGATGTGCCTGAGAGACCTCCAATGGACGGCGCCCAGGGGGGATCCTGACCAGATGGCCGAACCCCCTCAACCTGCTCCTTTCCTCTCCCTATCTCGAAGGCTGAGCACAGACACCCCGCAGAGGAAACTCAGTTCAGCTGCTTGTATCAGTGATTGTTTTTGTCACTACCCAGAGCTCAGGACCAGAGAACAAAGATCAACTGGTAAAACCACAACGGTGCGGTGGAACGCCCACTTTACACAATCTGCAATGCAT
>NW_019512182.1:0-505 GCF_002814215.2 Seriola lalandi dorsalis
TATATATATATGTATTGGAGTGAAGGGATCGTGTGTAAATGAGCAGGCTGGCTGTAAATCTGCTCTGTCATGAGGGAGGTATCGCTGCTGCAGAGCTCTTTTCCTTTCTTTTTCACTCCCTCGATCTTCCCTGGGGAGAGAATAAACTGCTGACTCAGAGCCCCCAGCCCCTACACCACTACACATATACACTGTATATAACCTCACTGATACAGGCTGGCGACAGTGAGGCTTATGAAATCATCCTCAACACAACCCTCAAATGTGACGATTAAAACCAACCAGCAGCTAAACGGAAACCCACTATCAAGTCCTTAAAGAACAATTTACACAACCAATGTGTAATTATTCACATGATCAACTCTAACCATCATCTTTGTTTAATATTCAAAGAGTCAACAGTGACACAAGACATTATTTCCAGAACAAGGAAGCACATAAATGTAATTTTAGGAGACAGAGTTGGGTTGTAGAGGTTTTATGTTCATAGTACAGTTAGCTAGCA
>NW_019512183.1:0-374 GCF_002814215.2 Seriola lalandi dorsalis
TTGATCTCCGTCCAGATGAGCGTTTTAGCTCTAACACATCTGAACATACGTACATGAGCATTCAGGTACACTGTGCAAGCACAAGAGCCGGTGTCAACAGGAAGCAGATTGTCTACCCTGCAGTTTATTAGTTGCACAAAATACTATGAATGAGGAACAGCAAAGACAGTTATAGCCTTGAATGATTGGCTGATAAGAACCAATCAGGGAGTGACTGCGAGTGTCTACATCATTCTTTCCATGGGTCTGAGTTTTTGCCCGTCCAGACTACAATGCAGTCCTGAGGTTCTCAAACTAAAATGAGTTCCGCAGTGTTTCCAAAAGTCTCTATTTCTTTTTTCACAGTAGTGTGAAAAACAAAAACGTAATAGTGT
>NW_019512184.1:0-328 GCF_002814215.2 Seriola lalandi dorsalis
AAAGCTATTTCCCAAAATGTCAAACTTTTATTTTGAAGGAACAGTAAAATGTCCCTGCATTATTTGGAATCTGAAACTTAAAACCAAAAACCTGCGATTTATGTGATGGGTATTGCTGATTTAAGGATCATAAAAATACATTTACAATAGCTTACTATTAAATATAAATCTAAATATTTGATATTGCTAATGTTCGGTGTCGTCACCTCGTTCTCCACAAGAAGCGACAACGTAAAGCAAAAAATGTATAAAATCGACTCTGCCTCCTGACCAACAGTGAGCGAGCGCTCCATCCATTGACAGGTGGACTTAACCAGCCGCCCCCCCC
>NW_019512185.1:0-322 GCF_002814215.2 Seriola lalandi dorsalis
CAAGGGCAGAGAAAGACAGCAGCGCGCACACACACACACACACACACACACACACACAGGATCTATGAAGCCCAACAAGGCACGTCATCATCTGTGAAGCAGAAACACTGGGAGGCGATGCTGTGCGAGGAGGATAGGGGAGACAGGAAGCGTGGCCACAACATACAGCCTAAAGAGCTCTTTAATGTTGTTGAAGATGCCCTCGCAGACATGTCTCGCCTCCAAAGCACCTCATTCCCTTCCCGCCCTTCCTCTTCATCCCACTCCTTCCCCCCAGCAGCAGACACACACACACACAAACACACACACACACACACACACA
>NW_019512186.1:0-795 GCF_002814215.2 Seriola lalandi dorsalis
GGGGGGGGGGGGGGGGGGGGGGTGTAGACGAGCGGGAAACCCCACATAATCTCCGTCCCAAGCTTTTTATTTACAGCATTTACCCTTGAGCTGATAAATCGTAGCATGAATTATTGCATCGCTCAAACAATTGGTTGATTAGTTGCAAAACGTATTGAACAACAATCAATAATCAATAAATTTTTTCATGTCATTTATCAAGCAAAAATGAAAAATGTGCTAACTTCTTAATTGTGAGGAGTTTGCTGCTTTAATTTTAAAGACCTGTACATTGAATCTTTGGGTTTTGGACCACTGATCACACATCAAAACGGGCTCATTTTCGAACATAGAGCATCTCTAATTGATTAACTGGAAAAATAAGAATAGGGAAAAAGGAAACAGTTGTTAGTATCACAGCAATGTTTAAGGAGAATAAAACACTTTGTCTTATGATGAATCCAAACCATTTTTGCTTTGTCGAGCGCTTATTTCAGCTCTTTTTATCTCGCTGCCTCCCAGACAGACCTGGGATTCTCCAAAGTCATCCAGTGCATCCCAATGTCCCGCTTCTTCATGCGTTTTCCTGGTTAATATGCAGCTCAGCGTTTTACTGTGTGGGCCCTCGTTACAAAACATTAAGTATTTTGTCTGATTCAGATCTCTGTAGCTTTTCATCTTGGGACAACCTCATGTATGTCAAACACTCTGGGGAGGCTCTCACTCAATCACTGCCCAAACTCATTTGCTGCTTTCGCTCACACTGAATTAACATGCAGTAAATTAGATGATATTTTTAATTTTTTTTTTTTTTTT
>NW_019512188.1:0-413 GCF_002814215.2 Seriola lalandi dorsalis
CCTCTGTGTCTTTTTTGATTATAAAGCAGCCCAAGGTTCCAAAATAATACTGTGCAAGTATCAAAGCGCTCAGTCCACAGAGAAATGCACACAGCCTTTATTCAGAAACTGAGCCTTAAAACCATCAGTCAGGACGTCTGTAACTTTGTGATTAGATTAGATTAGATTAGATTAGATTAGATTAACTTTATTTATCCCACAACTGGGAAATTCATTTACCACAGCAGAAAATAAACATCTATAGAATATAACATCTATGGAAATATACAACAAAAATTATACCAATATACACTAATAAATACAATATACACAATACACACGATATGTACATGAAAAAGTACAAGTTTGCACATGGTCAGGAAGAGCAGGAGTTGTGGAGTCTGACAGCTGCTGGAATGAAGGACCTGCGGAAC
>NW_019512189.1:0-1261 GCF_002814215.2 Seriola lalandi dorsalis
CATTGATTTGCCCTTGTTGCGAAGCTGCCGATGTTGCAACTAAAATGTAGCTGATTTGAGAAGCTAAAACAGAGGTTTGTTGCATGCTGCGGCTCCGCCAGATTTCTGGAAAAACATAATTACTTCTAATGACAAGGAGATTTAACACTGTTGAGCGTTCAATGCATTTCCAGAGATACTGTATTCTTGAGGAGTTTGAGCCCTTGCTACATGCATTTCCTCTTCTAATTTATTTGATCCGAAGCTATTGCACAACTTTTCCTGAGGCTAAAAGGAACCTTTGCATATCATAATGTGTCTTTGGCCTTTTGATTAACATAAAATCAACTGAGAACTGAGATTAAGGATGAAGGGAGAGAGAAGGGATGAAGAAAAGATGGGAGGAATGACTCCTGCTGGCAGACGATACAGGCAAACCAGGTTGGATGCTGCAGCCTGAAGGTGATAATTAACTATTTTTAGCAATTGAATTTTTGGTACACATTATTTTAAGTGGAAGTGAGTGTCAGAAATGATTTATTCTAGCACATTAATATTCAGCTAGCACCTGAAAATAAATATGCAAGCCATCAAGCCACAGACGGTTTAATTTTTTCACTTTGTTGGTAGAAATGTTTTATTACCTAATTTTGTTTGATCGAGATTTTATGAAATTATGCTGCAAAAAAAAAATCAGCTGCACCCTTTATTTTAGCTGTTATTCTCCAGAGAAAATAATAACACCTGTTAGAATACAATCCTACATCATCTACTGCATGCAACCAATAAGCACCCCTGTAATATATGCATTTAAATGAACAAGGTTACAGAGATTGTGTGATGGTGTTCATGTGCCAAATAGAGCAATACTTATGCAGGTAACAACTCAACCAAACGATTTATTTCACGAGTTATTTCCACCCTTTGAAGGTGTGATAAGCCGCCGCTGTGGTCTTTGTTTGGAGTGAAAACCTGCATTCACATCACGGCGCTCGCTGTCACAGGGTGAACTGCTGCTTGAAAGCAATTGTATCCTTTTTTTTTTCAGCTTTCAGTGGTTAGCAGCAAGGACTGATGAGAAACTACTTTCTCCTCCGGTGCTGAAGAGCCTCAGCTCCCCGGCTCATTCAAAAAGCCCTGTGCACTCTGGCAGAAAGGGGAAAACAGGCTATTAATAGTGGCTCCCTGCCCCCCCCCCCATCCATGTACACACACATACACTACCCTGGAGCCTTTGGGAGTTGTGTCACAGCGCAGACTGACCACCGTCCTCCCCTCCCCT
>NW_019512190.1:0-418 GCF_002814215.2 Seriola lalandi dorsalis
AAAATGATGACGCGATATGTTTAGTGCTTTTTATCGATGTAAATGTTTTCTTTAGGCCTGCTGGCCTACTGAGATTTACATCAAAACTTGATGTTTTATTTATGAAAGGTGCTGATAATGATCACTGATCATTTTAAATATGGGCCTATTTGTACAACACACCCACATACAGCAGGTCTATACGTCTACTTCTTTAAATAAAATGCTGGGGTTCTTTCTTTTAATCGTCGTCTATTTTAACATTTCTTTCACCGTGACTTTTTAATAAATGATTTGCCAGAAAAATAATAGTGTTAAGCAAACAAATAAGAATTTATCTTCTTTTTTTTTTAAACAACGATGATTTTTATTTTCTTTCTTTTCTCACAGAATCGTGGATGTTCTTCCAATTTGAAGCTTTTTTACTGTGAAATTAAAA
>NW_019512191.1:0-605 GCF_002814215.2 Seriola lalandi dorsalis
CTCACTCTCTAGGCCTTTGTCTTTCAAATGGCACCTGTTTCATAATGAATGACTCAGCTATCGTCTATATGGGGATATAGTGGTATAGTTTTATTGCCGATCAACTTCTGTAAGTACATGTACATGTGTGTATACATGTCTTGCTGTGGTTGTGGAGACAAATTTGTGTTTGAAACCATCAGTGTGAGGTTATTGTGGCCAGTCGTGACAGCTTCAAAAGGCTTTTTGAGGGACACCTGCAGTGACTGAGGTCATTGTCAGGATGAGTCTCTACGACATGAATGAAACTGAAACTACCATCCTTTGCAAAGATAGAAACGATTATACAATGTAAAAAAAAGGGAGAACTTTCTAAATGCACTGTGTGTCTAACTGATTGATCTGTCCAACAGCCATCTCTAGTATTCTCTCCTAACAGGTGCTTCCCACCAGGGAGTTTCTCCAGGATGTGGTGTAATTCAGGCAGAGTTTATGTACTTACATCTGCTTTCACACCACTGCTGTGTGTGTACTAAATTCACACACAAATATTAACATTAACATTGGAAACCTCTCTCTCTCTCTCTCTCTTTCAAAATTTTTTTTGAAAGAGGAAAGGGATTTTC
>NW_019512192.1:0-1425 GCF_002814215.2 Seriola lalandi dorsalis
GGGATGTGTAAAAGTTAAGACGATGACTTTCTAGAAGGAAAAAGTAACTCATACGCATTACTTTATTGGAAGTTGAAGTCTGAGTCAGGCAAGATGTTTGAACCTCAAGACCTCTAAGTTTAAGTCACCATAATGTGGCAAAGCTACTAAACTTTTTTTGTTCTCATTGCGTTAAAGTGTGTTGGACCTTGTTTCTCTCTGTGTTCCAGGAGGTGAGACGCAGGAGGTGAGGACTGCTGAGAAGCTGGCGTCAGCTCTGAAGTTGTCGGGCTTCGTGTCAGTGACAGAGGTGAGTGAGAGTGGATCCAGCACAGAGCTACAGGATTAAATACACTCACACACAAATGGCTTAAAAGCTAAATCATACTTGTGTTTCTGAGTGTATTATTCTTTTGTTGTGTCGTAATGTGCGCACTGGAGGGAAGTGTTGCACTTATCAAACCTCAATGGGAAGTACAGGAAATAATCCCAGAAAGCAGAAACACAATCCTGGGATTGAGCCTTTGAAATAAATATAAATCTGATAAAAATCTTAGATTAGTATACTTGAAAAAAATCTGCACCAATTAAATTCTGTTGTAAGATGTCTCCTGTTTGACCTGTTGACCCCCATCTAGATCAGTAAAGCAGAACTGACTGAACAAGCATTGAGCTCCTTCAGAACGGCCACTGGTTACCAAGGAAACACCCTGTCTAGAGTTCGCATATCTGCCTCCAAGCCCAACTATGAGGTGGGAGCATTCAGTCAGATTAAACTGTCATTCGGGAAAAAGACACCCAAGCCAGGTGGGTTCATAAACAGGTTTTTTTTTTTTTTTTCTTTCCACATAAGTGTATTTTTATCCACGTGTTAAATTCAAGGAGATCACTGTGCATCTGTTTGGAGATTTATTCATTTGTCTGTCACATGTGATGCCTCTGAAACCACTGGTCAGATTTTGAAGAGAATGTAATGTGTCTCATAATGGTTAAAAGTACAAAAGGTAAAGAAAACCATGATAACCAGTCATATCTCACACCCTGAAGCAGGTTGAATAAAGTGATATTGGTCCTGGTTTTAGTTAGAAGAGAAGGTATCGAGTTGCGATTGTATTGAGGTTGTAGTCCAACATATATAAAAATGTCAGCTCCAGTTAAACTTTGTGCAGCTTGTAGAGAAGTAGGTAAAAGTGCGGGTTATGTTATTTTTGTGGACACAATTATTATTCTAATCTTTATAGATCATATCTAATGTTTTATATGTCATTAATCAGTGAATTACAAATAAGTGTGAGCCATCACAAAATAGATCTCAGTAGTTAGTAATTCATGTGTACATGTACATGTACACTCATACATGTTATGCCTCTGTGCCGGCGACAGCCAGAGCTGGAGGCGTGTTGTTTTCAGGTTGTCCGTCCATCCGTCCCATTCTCATGGATGCGA
>NW_019512193.1:0-544 GCF_002814215.2 Seriola lalandi dorsalis
ACACACACACACACACACACACACACACACACATGCAGCGTTTCCATTTTCCTCTTCTTTCTCCTGGACAAAAATATCAGGGGAACTCAATCAGTGTGCTGATAGTGAAATGCCACTGAGCAGGGCTGGAGGGAATGCACCTGAGAGGCTCAGTGATTTATTGCGAGGCAAAGCTTGAAGCCAAGTCGCCAACTCTAATTAGAAAATCCTGGTGCAGGCAGCTGAGTGCAGCAGCGAGCCTTAAATCTCCGAGCCGTCAGCCTCAGACTGCTGCAGCAGCCCGGCTCGGTGCGGAGGAGAGAGAGAGCAGTCCCTGCATCAGCACGTCCCTGTTTCAGCCTGCGTAGCTACATGTGTTTGAACAAGTACATGCACATGTCGGTGTTTTTAATCCGTGTGTGGTGCATGTAACGCTGTAACGCCACCGGTGCATCTACAAAATGTGCAGTACGTTAATTGTGTCCGTTCTGATCATCATCATGCTAACGTTCAGCATGTAGATGAGTGTTTGTAAAATTGGACACCTCCATTATCGAAGTCTGTG
>NW_019512194.1:0-736 GCF_002814215.2 Seriola lalandi dorsalis
ATGATGGCAGTCTTCCATGCCAGTTCATCCGGGTTATGAGATGAGCAGTTTGGATGGAGAGTTTGCACACAGACGTCTCAGAGAGAGAGAAAGGCACACACATGGAAGCATTGATTAAAAAAGACCACACACCACACACACACACACACACACACACACACACACACACACACACACACACACAAACTCCTATTTTAGTTCTGTTTCTCTCATGCTTGCTATTTCTTTTCCAGATCACACTATTGAGAATTACTCTTCAGTTTAGCCATTACTTAATAAACCTCCTGATACCATTACTAGTCAGCGTATTATGCAGAATTAAAGCTCAAAAAGGAATTCCAGCTGATTGTTCATTCTAAACAATAACCATAGCCGGCTTCTGTTAAATATTGCGCTTTGCCTTTGGGCTTTTTTGTCTCGTCTTGTAATTTAATTAAATCTATAAACATTCAGTCACAAAATTCCCTCTCCGTGCTTAAAGCTTCTCCATCAACAATGCAAACTTGAGGCTTTGTGTGCTTTAAGCTTGAGGGCTTCTATGGCAGCTTTTAATTTTTCTCTTTGTTATGTAGACCAAACAAAATGAATGCTCCTTAGAGAGCCTTGGCAGAGACAGGATGTGACTCCTCAGGCCCTGAATCCTAATGACTTGTAAATAAATATATAATGTCATCACTTCATTAATCGTACCATGGATCCCGCAGTGAGAGTGTTTCCTCTCACATCGTGTCACCCT
>NW_019512195.1:0-363 GCF_002814215.2 Seriola lalandi dorsalis
GTTTTATTTTTTTTTTTTTTTTTTAATCTTCATTCCCATCTGGAAACTAAATGTGGAGCTCGTTTCTGACAGGAAATGGAAAAAAACCAATGAATTAAAAGTTAAGAATGATAAAAAATTAAAATTGTTGCTTTGAGTATTTTTGTTAATCATAATTTTTATTTATCCTATTTTTCACTCTTGTAATTTTGACTAAAGTCTGACTTAACAAATCTCATAGTCGTGGTTTAAAGTTTTCAGTTACTGTCACATAAATGTGTTTTATCTTATTTTGCTCATAGTTTTGAAAATATTAAGATTTTGATTCTGTAGATCATAAGTTTTAGTTGCTGTCTTAAATTTTATTTACTATATTTTTGATGT
>NW_019512196.1:0-612 GCF_002814215.2 Seriola lalandi dorsalis
AAATCCAACTTTAAACCACATTCAGTTGTCCAGAACCATATCACACATAACAGGAGCTCAGGAATACTTCATGCCAAAAATATATATATTGAACAATTTCATAATCCTCAATTTTCAAACAAAAAAAGAAAATGAAAGCCAACAGGTAAAAGGAACCTATTCTGATTCTTTTTCTGTCATGTGGCATCTATTGATTATATGTATTAACTAAAAATTCTCATGGAAATTGATCAGTTTTGTGCCAAATTCACGTGAAAATAGATCTGATATCTTTCACGTATCATAATTTCATATTCCAAACTGCATATCGCACATACAGTATATAACCTGCCGATGACATCCTTTCTGCTCTTTATTCATTTCAAACTGCAGCCTTGTTTGTAAGAGACGTTTCTGTCTCAGTGTCTTGATGAGGTTCTTCAGATAAAAGAACATTATCTCCCATCGGACACCCTCAGATCTCAGCTCAGCGCCGGCTGGTGGCTGAATCCATCACTGAACCTGTGGTAGAGAACCACAACAGATCTGGTTTCCTCATTTTGGCTCAACGATCAAATTTATTTATGACGATTCTCTGAAGAATGAATTTAATTATTTGATAAAACATGTAAT
>NW_019512197.1:0-537 GCF_002814215.2 Seriola lalandi dorsalis
GACTCCCATGTTAAAATGTCCAACTTTACAGCAGAAATAAACATGTTCACAGCCTGGTACAAAAACAGTTTTGTTGTCTAGAGCTAATTTCCTCCTTCATGACACCTGTTTATAAAACTCACCTGTTTACATTTTATTAAGACTTTAAGTTATGGAGAATTGAGGGCGTGGCCTCTCTGAGTGACAGGTGGTCACCAATGTCTCAGCTCCACACCCACCCCTCCACTTTGTCCATTTTTTATGTCTCCACGCCAGCGACAGTCACAGCTGGAGACGTATTGTTTTCGGGTTGTCCCTCTGTCTCATTCTCGTGGACACGATATCTCAGTAACGCCTTGATGGACCTTCTTTAAGTTTGGCACAAACATTCACTTGGACTCAAGGATGAACTGATTAGATTTTGGTGGTCAAGGTTAAGGTCACAGTGACCTCAGAGAACACTTTTTAACCATTACTCAAGACTTAAGCAATTATGACCAAATTTCAGACAAAAGGTTGATATCTTCTCTGACTCTGGATAAACAGGGATGTAACCTG
>NW_019512198.1:0-513 GCF_002814215.2 Seriola lalandi dorsalis
ACACACACACACACACACACACACTGATTTGATAAAAGCTCACAAATGATCCAATTTCATCATCATGGAAGTGGATTGTGTTTTATGGGTTCAGTTACCGACAGCGGCAGCTGTTTGGTGGATTGTTGAACCAAGCGGCTTTAAGATTTAAAATGTGTAGTTCCTCCTGTATGAGGCTGTTCTCAGACCAGCGAGACCACATTCAAAAAAACAAAACATCAGCCTCCTCATGTGTTTCAGTGGAACAGACGCCGTCACAGTGGATTCCCAAAAAGAAGGCGCAGGATGTCCATAACAATGTGAGACTGAAACAACATGTTCAGCAAGTTTACCATGTTCACCATGTTCCACAGAAGTGGATTAGTATGCTATCATTTCATTCCCGACCACCCGCAGCCCGTCGCTGCTGCCGCCTGTGTGTGGATGTAGAGAGATGAGGGAGTGGGCTGGGTAACGTCGTGGGTAACACAATCGCTCCTCTGCTGGAAGGCGCACACTCTGGCACCACATGCA
>NW_019512199.1:0-1057 GCF_002814215.2 Seriola lalandi dorsalis
CACAGATAAAATTAGAAAAGCAGCTTCTGAGAACAATAAGAAACTGTTCTCTTTCTGTACCAGGCAGTTAATTAGAGGCAACTAAATAACATCTTGTGCATCTGTGTATCACACATGCACACACATGCACATGCACACACACACACGCACGCACGCACGCACGCACGCACGCACGCACGCACGCACGCACACACAGAGTGACCAAAAGCAACCTACACCAGGCATATAATTAGGACTAAGGGGCAACACTATGAAATGACGACATGTGCAAAAACACACACACACAAACACAAACACACTCACAGATCTGCACAAGAGTTATATTTAACAACTCATATCTCTCCTCAACAGTTTTCTTGACATCGACAAGACAAATTGCGGTAGAAAATAGCCTAATTGTTTTAGTGAGAGGAGAAAAAAATGGCTTCCTTTGTGCAGTGAACAATGAGCTCGGCTAAAAACTGCCCCAAAAGCCTCGTGTTTTATAAGTTTCCGTCGTGGCTTGTAAAAGTGTCAGTTCAATGTTGCCCAGTTTTAAGATAAAAGCAGGAAAATATGTAATTATCTCTAATTCTGTTTTTGTCTCCCTTTATCTCTCTCCTTCCCAATCTCCCCTCCTCCCCCATCTCTTTCTGTAGATGAGGAAGAAGATGAGCATGATATTCTCACAAACCACACCCATGGCCGATACACTAGAAGTCTTGGTATGTTTCCACATCTATTTGCGTCCCTTCCGGTCTATTTATGTCTTTTTCAATCAGTCTGTTTCTTCCATCTGTGTCTTATCACTTTGCTATGCCCTTCCTGCCAATAATCCAATCTTATTCTCTCCTCTCGCCCTCTCCTCCTCCAACAGTGGAGGCGCAGCCGGCCCAGCAGGCGGCCTGTAAAGTTCGGACGGAGGTGATGGAGGTGACGAGGTCCATGCTGGACCGCCGCAACGCCAACTTCATGCTGTGGCCGCCCTGCGTGGAGGTGCAGAGGTGTTCGGGCTGCTGCAACACCAGGCTCCTGCAGTGCGTCCCCACCGTCACCTCCAGCAGATACCTGCAGGTAC
>NW_019512200.1:0-937 GCF_002814215.2 Seriola lalandi dorsalis
GTACCTGCAGGTATCTGCTGGAGGTGACGGTGGGGACGCACTGCAGGAGCCTGGTGTTGCAGCAGCCCGAACACCTCTGCACCTCCACGCAGGGCGGCCACAGCATGAAGTTGGCGTTGCGGCGGTCCAGCATGGACCTCGTCACCTCCATCACCTCCGTCCGAACTTTACAGGCCGCCTGCTGGGCCGGCTGCGCCTCCACTGTTGGAGGAGGAGAGGGCGAGAGGAGAGAATAAGATTGGATTATTGGCAGGAAGGGCATAGCAAAGTGATAAGACACAGATGGAAGAAACAGACTGATTGAAAAAGACATAAATAGACCGGAAGGGACGCAAATAGATGTGGAAACATACCAAGACTTCTAGTGTATCGGCCATGGGTGTGGTTTGTGAGAATATCATGCTCATCTTCTTCCTCATCTACAGAAAGAGATGGGGGAGGAGGGGAGATTGGGAAGGAGAGAGATAAAGGGAGACAAAAACAGAATTAGAGATAATTACATATTTTCCTGCTTTTATCTTAAAACTGGGCAACATTGAACTGACACTTTTACAAGCCATGACGGAAACTTATAAAACACGAGGCTTTTGGGGCAGTTTTTAGCCGAGCTCATTGTTCACTGCACAAAGGAAGCCATTTTTTTCTCTCGCTAAAACAATTAGGCTATTTTCTACCGCAATTTGTCTTGTCGATGTCAAGAAAACTGTTGAGGAGAGATATGAGTTGTTAAATATAACTCTTGTGCAGATCTGTGAGTGTGTGTGTGTTTGTGTGTGTGTGTTTTTGCACATGTCGTCATTTCATAGTGTTGCCCCTTAGTCCTAATTATATGCCTGGTGTAGGTTGCTTTTGGTCACTCTGTGTGTGCGTGCGTGCGTGCGTGCGTGCGTGCGTGCGTGTGTGTGTGTGCATGTGCATGTGTGTGCATGTGTGATAC
>NW_019512201.1:0-478 GCF_002814215.2 Seriola lalandi dorsalis
AGAGTACAGTAGAGTACAGTAGAGTACAGTAGAGTGCAGTAGAGTGCAGTAGAGTACAGTAGAGTACAGTAGACCACACTATAGTGCAGTAGAGTACAGTAGAGTACAGTAGAGTGCAGTAGAGTGCAGTAGAGTACAGTAGAGTACAGTAGAGTACAGTAGACCACACTATAGTGCAGTAGAGTGCAGTAGAGTGCAGTAGAGTACAGTAGAGTGCAGTAGAGTGCAGTAGAGTACAGTAGAGTACAGTAGAGTGCAGTAGAGTGCAGTAGAGTACAGTAGAGTACAGTAGAGTACAGTAGACCACACTATAGTGCAGTAGAGTACAGTAGAGTACAGTAAGTGCAGTAGACCACATTAGAGTGCAGTAGAGTGCAGTAGAGTACAGTAGAGTACAGTAGAGTACAGTAGAGTGCAGTAGAGTACAGTAGAGTACAGTAGAGTACAGTAGACCACACTATAGTGCAGTAGAGTACAG
>NW_019512202.1:0-1112 GCF_002814215.2 Seriola lalandi dorsalis
TCTGTAGGTGTACTGTAGCTCTGCGCAGCCTCCTGCAGCTGTGCAGGGTCCTGCTGACCTACTGCCACTCTGATCAATAGCTTCTCACCTCATCGACTGCAGGCCATTCCCAGCTGTCAGCTCCTGTCTGACGTGATGAGCCAGAAAAGATCGCCTCTGACTGTCACCTGTGCTCCAGGTCATGTCATCCCCCTCCGTCCTGCTCTCACTCCTCCTCCTCATTCACCTCTGCCCTCCTTCAGCAACGAGTGGAAATGAGCCGGGTTGTAGTTGAACTATATTTTGCAGTAACTTGCTGGTAGTTCAACTACATTCATAGTGATTCAATGACTTTTTTCCCCATTTTTGTGGAGTTAAAACTGAAACTACAAACAATTGTGACCCATAAAAGGAAAGGAATGATTGTTTTCTCTTTTTATATCATTGCTTCTCTAATGTAATTAAACCCCCTTTGACCAGCTCCGCCCTCTTTTTCTTTCATCCTGACCACTGTGAAGACATACCCAGGCTATGTGTTCATCAGGCAGCCATCAACACACACACACACACACACACACACACACACCTTTGTGTAGTGCAGGTGCAAAAGCCAATGGCAAGCCTTGCTCAATGTTCACACAGCGACATGACGGATAAACCTCCTGAATCCCAGCATCATAATGGTCCCACTGAAGAAGTTATTATACACAAAACCAAAGCTGACATTCCAGCACTGTCCATCAATAGTGGGTTGTTTTTTTTTGTTGGGTCATGTTATGACCTGTGAACAAGTAGACATTTTCTGCTGACGTGTATCATTTTGTTATAATTCTGTATCACATGTTCACCGTCAATTTGATCTTGTTACTTTTTCTAATTATCTAGAACCAAGCTACATTTCACTCTAGGTTAGCTTTGCTGCAGTTCAGCCTCTTCCAGTGTGAAGTCACCGGTAGTGGTTAGGTTTAGGAAAAGATTGTGACTTGCGTTAAAATAAGTACTTCCTCAACATTAGGCTATCTTTATTGTCATGGTTACAATAATACCAACGTGGTTAACTTTGTTGAACGGTCAACTGCTACTTTCACATGGGAATCGAACACCGCTGTCCGTGGTTGACCTGGATCTGTCCA
>NW_019512203.1:0-370 GCF_002814215.2 Seriola lalandi dorsalis
AAAATTAAATTACATTCTTTAAATATTTAAATAACCCATTAAGGCAATACATAATATAATGAAATATTTTTTACAAAAAGTATCGAAAAGTATCGAAAAGTATCGAAATACATATTGGTATCGGTATCGAAACAGAAATTTGGTATCGTGACAACCCTAGTCCTCACAAATACATACATTCATTCACAAATTCAATTCCAAATCAAATCAATCAGAGTTTAGATATCCCACTTCTCTGCGCAGCCCACCCTGACCAACCACTAAGAGTCACCTCTCAGGTGACAAAAGGGCATGACACCTCACTGGCTTCCCACCTGCAAACGCTGCTAATTACGTTTGCTGGAATGCACAACCTGCTGGGGTGGGGGGG
>NW_019512204.1:0-1485 GCF_002814215.2 Seriola lalandi dorsalis
ATATGTTACTGTATTTGATGCCTTCAGTGTGGTTGTATTTGCACCATGTGCCGCCTCTCCTAACTGTTTCGTCAGCTTCCTGCTCCCGTTGTCATCAGACAAAACCCACATCAGCAAGTTGGCAACTACAGCAATGATTACCAAACATCATCCCATGTCCTCATGCATGATTTGTTACAATGTCCTTTTGAACGCAGCCAGCTGTGTCCTGATGTGACTCAACAGCGGCTGCAGGTCTCATATGAAGTGTTAGACCACTGGTTAGTTACAGCGATGTTGTGTTTTCTTACAGAAGTGCTGCAGGAGATCCAGAAGTCACTAGAAGGTGATCAGACGTAAGTATCAGCCACAGATGATACAAACACTGTTTTGAGTTTATCGGGCTCCACTGACATTTTCTTCATTTCATTTTCTGAAAATCCAAAAGGCTGATGGGAACAGGAAACGTTTAATACTGGTGATAATTATTTGACAGAAAATATGAACTCAAGCTTCACTTACCAGCTTTTGCCAGGTTTTAAATTGATAGTTGGGGTTATTTGACGTGGGGTTGTGTGAGGTACTTATCTACAGTCAGTGTGTTACCTGCAGTAGATTCAGATCAGAGTGCTTCCAGTTTAGAGACGCAGCAGGAGCTCCAGTACAGAAGCTGAGTGATGAGCTGCTGATCTGCAAAACTGTGTTTTAGCCACTTAAAAAAATGTCCACAGAAAAAAGCTAATATCAGCTGGAGTGTAGCTTTATTTTGAATATTTTCTGTGCTTTATCTTGTTGTGAAACAGCACTTTCCCGGAACTACGGTTTGTGAACCGCTGAACTACTGTATTACTGCACAGATCAGCTGTTTTGAGTCAGGTAGAGCAAAGCGTAGGTGAACTTGTGCGTAGGAATACAGTCGTTTAACAGTTGAGAAAATGTAGTTCTAAAGGAAAGGGCTGTTTGACAGCGAGATAAAGTGCTGGAAATATTCAAAATAAAGCTACACTTCAACTGATGTTAGTTGAGTGGCTAAAACACATTTTTGTGGATGACCCCGTCCACAGCAGCTCATCACTCAGCTGCTGCACCGGAGCTCCTGCTGCTTCTCTAAACTGGCAGCTGATCTGAATCTACTGCAGGTAACACACTGACTGTAGATAAGTACCTCACAAAACCCCACCTCAAATAACCCCAACTATCACTTGAAGCTGTGGATTCTGGCCTGAACAATATGTACAAGCCATGAAATTTGATTTAGTCGGAGTAGATACAGTCCATCCTTCTTAAAGCTGTGACCAGTGCTCACAATTCTCACCAGCCATCAGTTCTACAGAGCTTTTAGTGGTTTCGCTCATTGTTTTGGTTTTTCATCATTAACCTCATTTCCAACAGCAGCTGTTTTCAATAGGAAATCACCTATGAAGTTGATTATAACTTAATAAGGTGATATCATGTCAGAGTGGCTTCACAGCTTGTTCTGCTGCCCCCAAGTGGCCAAAAATCATT
>NW_019512205.1:0-518 GCF_002814215.2 Seriola lalandi dorsalis
CCCATGCCGCTGGCTTCACCTTGACTTGACATAATGATGCTGAGATCTGTCAACCTGACTGTGTGTGTGTGTGAGAGAGAGAGGGAAGCTGTGTATGTGTGTGTGTGCGTTGTGTTTCACTCAAGTGTTGCATGGCAGGAAGTCATCACTTCCTGTAGAAGGTGGAACGTCAGTAACTGACTGAAGAGTTTTCTTCTACTGTTTTGATCAAACACACACACAAACACACACACAAACACACACACACACACGCCCACACACGCACACACACATGCACGCACACACACACACACATCTCCTCACTGGTCGTGGTGGTGAAGGTTTCCATGTTATTTACAGTCGGCATTATCACCATGTATATCACTACATCCATAGTGATTATCTTACAGTACAGGATCAACTGCTGCTCAGCTGTAGCATGACACAGTCCACATCAGTCCATCTCCTCTGTGTAAAGTCTCAGGAACATTATTTACTGATGTTTAATACATGGTATATGAAAACATCCTCAGCTCACT
>NW_019512206.1:0-1001 GCF_002814215.2 Seriola lalandi dorsalis
TCTTTATCCATCCCTCCTTCTCTCTGACCTTCCTTGTGCATGTGTATCTATCCAGGTGAAAACAGCTGTGGAGGGGTTAATGACGTCGGAGAGGGAACGGGTGGGTAACTAACTTTTTCATCCACCAGCCAGAGTAAAGAGCCTGGGACAGAATCTGTAGCTTGAGTTTCAGGCAGCCCAGCCACTGGTGGATCCGTAAACTATCCCCTGAGTAGAGCCGATCGCTTACAGAAGCAGTGGAGAGGAAAGACTTACTCATGAGTCACATGCTGGGTAGAGCGGGGAGTGACTTAAAGAGACACCGTTAGATGGAAACGAACAGGGTTTGACCACATCTTTGCAGTTTATCGCTGCAGACTTCCCCAGAAATGTGTTCACAATGTAAATGGGCTGCTATGTTCTATATGTGACTATAATGATGCAATGGCCACAGTTAAAATATTGTTTCTTCCAATAATAATAATAATAATAATAATTTTAAGCATATATTTTTTTCTTTAAGTTGTTATTTCAGAACATAAAGGTCTACATGTTGAAGTGTCCTTAAAATAAAATTCTAGTGGATAAATATTGTATCTTTAATTATTTTTTATCACTTTTTTATTTTGTTGGCCTCAAGGGAATCCCTTAGCTGTATTCTGATTGGTCAATTTGTAACTGTATTCTGATTGGTTAATAGGTTTGTTTCTCTATCCTGATTCATCGATTTGTAACTTAATTCTAATTGGTCAATTTGTAGCTGTATTCTCATTGGTTAATTGGTTTGTAGCTGTATTCTGATTGGTTGATTGACTGATTTGGCACAAAGGGGGATTTGAACTCAAGGAGGAACTGATTATATTTTGGTGGTCAAAGGTCGAAGGTCACACAAAACCGCTTTTACCCATAATTCAAGACTTCAGTCGATAGAATTTCACACAAATGATTAATATCCATGAAAGTAAAGGAGCCTCCAGATCTGTTTGCATTGTGAACACAAGGGGAGGGGTCAAGACTTTTGT
>NW_019512207.1:0-588 GCF_002814215.2 Seriola lalandi dorsalis
TTTTTCTTTTTGGCATTGAAAGGAAACGATGACAGTGAAGGTGAAGGTGATTTAATCCTGGTGGCTGCAGTGATGTGGCATGTGAGCAGATACAGTGCCACACACACACACACACACACACACACACACACACACACACACACACACACACTGCATTTGTGAATGCCTGGGGGTGTATAGATGCAGCAGTGTGTCTAATGTCAAACTAGGCCACTGGTTGCAGAGCGCAGACTCACAGCAGGGTGGACCGAGCGATGACTGTTGACTGTTTCTTTAAAACTGTGTAACTGACGGAGCGCTGAAACAGTTTGTCAGTGATCGATCAGCAGAAAGTTAACTTGTGATAACAGATTAACTGTGTGAGTCATTAATAAATCAGATAACTCGCAGCCTGTTTCCACTTTATATCTTTGTAAACTGATCAATCTTTGGGGTTTTGACTGTTGCTGGGAAACTGTGATGGACATTTTTCACTATTTTCATTTTCTTTAAGATTCGAGCTGCAACTAAGGATTGTTTTGGGGCCTGCACGATGTGCGAGAAGAATCGTATTGCGATTATTTTTGGCAGATATTGTGATATTCAAAT
>NW_019512208.1:0-695 GCF_002814215.2 Seriola lalandi dorsalis
TCACGTCGGGGTCAAAGTTTTAAGTTTCATCTCCATCCTGTGACATGCAACTACATCAATAATGTACTTGAAAACAAGCAAACACAATAGCTACTACTTGTAAGCACAATAGCTACTGATGGAATCGCTAAGATCCTCCTGATCTGAAAACATTACTTAGGCCTCAAATCAAGAAAACATTTTTCACATCGTCCTTGGATTTTGACCACATGCATCAACGATCATCATCCTTTCCATTTCAGCTGTGAGTAAATTCAAAGCTTCCCGGCTGAAGACACCTTAAGCAGTTTCTGCAGATGATGAATTGCAACACTCAAATGTTTTTCCTGATTCAAACCCCTGATTGTCTTTTAAACTTTTAATGTCATGCAAGACATGGAGCAAGTATGACTAAGATCTTCCTGTACTGAATACATTGACCACGTGTCACAGGACCAGGCTGCTACAGATGATGATTTGTAACACTCAAATGTTTTATGTGGTTCAAACCTGACAGTCAGTCTCAACCAAACCACCAATCAAAGACCAATGATTTCCCTTTAGTTTGCAAGGATGTTAATCTACTTAATGAAACTAAAAGGGCCCTTCAAACAGACAAATACAAATGTTTTGTATTTACCATGGTTAAACAAAGAGCTCTAGATGACATTTGCTGTCACATTTATACTGGTACAACAGGTTTTCATCTTGGACAA
>NW_019512209.1:0-902 GCF_002814215.2 Seriola lalandi dorsalis
AATAATGATAAATGTCAAAAACTCACTAATTCCACTGTTAATTTCTGCTGTTGAACTGAATAACTTTGTTTTTACAGCTGCTCAGACAAACAGACGGATTTTAAAGTCACAGAATCAACACTGATCTGAAAACAGACACAGAGCTGCACAACAGGAAGTAAATACCATGCAGCAAACAGCTCCAGTTAATGACATCACAACCGTCAGTCAGTCAGTCAGTCAGTCAGTCAGTCAGTCAGTCACAGACCTTCTTCCAGAAACAGATCCACATACTGGATTTTATTATTATTATTTCTTATTTTATTATGATTATGACCCAAAAGCATCTCCGTGTCACAGCTGATGATCTCTGCTGTCCTGTATGTAGAAGAGAGTCTGATGTCAGTAACTACACTGATATTAATAGTAGTACTAGAAGTAGAAGTACTTCGCCTGCTCCGGTGTGAAAGCAGCGTCTCATAAGGTTTAAGTTTCATTTCAACTTGTAAATGAATCTTAAAAATAAAGAAAAGTCATGTTTAACTCAGGATAAATGAATCCAGGCTTATGAACGAGTCTGATTCAACATGTTAATGAATCTGAGAACAAACCCTGTGATCCCAGAGGAAACACAGGAACACTGATTCCATGACTCAAGGTCACTTTCAGGCCTTGAATGTAGATAATTAAAACATTCAAACACATTCTCAACAATAACAAACCGACCAAAGACGTAATCTTCATCTCTCTGCCTCGTTTCATGAGGATTAATTCTGACTTTAAGAGCAGGATGTGAACGTGTGATCCTGAAGGGAGCAGCAGCTGCTAAAACCGCGCTGCATTCAAGGACGTTTCTGAGGCCTTGAATGTGGCTATTCAAAGACGTTGCTCCTGCTGCTTTGTTAAATCATGATTCTTAAGTC
>NW_019512210.1:0-1272 GCF_002814215.2 Seriola lalandi dorsalis
ATCCTCCTCCTCCTCCTCCTCCTCTTCCTCCTCTTCCAGGTCTCACAGACCTGCTGTGATGAAACCAGAAGGGGGGGGCAGGGTGTCATCTTGTCACTTTAAACTGTGGATTTAAACAGTGTTCATGAGAGGAGAGTATTTACTGAAAACATATGGAAAGTATCAGCTACTTTCTCCTTCTGAGAGGAGGCTAACAGTTTCCCTCCGCTTCCAGTCTTTGTGCTAAGCTAAAGCTAAACACACAGTGTTAGAGACTAATCCTGATTCTGTTTGAGCAGAGGGAAGAGAAAGAGTTTTTAGAGACCAAAGATCAGATTTTTCTTTTTAAACTCTTTGCTGAAATTTCAAAATGAAACGTCCTTGTAACTCTAAACATTTTCTGAGTGGTTAGATGCGGTTCCTCGGTCGGCCATTTGTATTCATTTTGAAAAAAGCCCTAATTTATGCAGAATATACAGTGAAGAAGTAAAGTGCTTTGTGCAGCAGATGAATTGAGACTCAGTCTGTCTGAGGTCCAAGAGTCAGAGTCTGTCTCTGTGAAACCGGATCCTGAGCGATGAAACGTCAGAGAAAAGCTGCTCTACAACACGTTCTACTGTTTCCTGTTCAACAGAGGAAAAGAGAAACAATCCTCGACTCTATAAACTGTTGAATTCTGACAGTGACTTTGTGAGAGGAGATGAAAAGAGTCGGTCCAGGTGTCGACGGACAGAGGAGGAGATGGAGATGGAGGGATTACAGCGATATAAAGTCGTCAGTGGAAGGTGTGCCAGGGCTCAGAGTTTGATCCTGTCATCACAGCAGGAGGAGGAGGAAGAGGAGGAGGAGGAAGTGCACACGCAGCAGTGGAGGAGAAAACACAACGACGGAGCAGAGACATGTTTCATGGCTGGAAAAGTCTTTTTCTGTCTCTGTCTCTGGAGACGAGAGATGCTGCAGCATCATCTCGTCCTGAAACAGTCAGCTGATCCACCTCCATCAGTTAACAGTTAGTCAATGTTTCCTACTCTGAATATGTAGTGCTTCATTCTGTCCACTGGGCGTCACTGTTTCACACCTGAGAGTCAGACACGGTAAAAACCAGTTGTTCCGACTGAATTCTTCTGGGATGATCCACAAACTGGTTTCTGTCATTTGATGATTATTTGTATGATCCAATAATCTGCTGATTATTTTCTCAGATAACAGTTTCATCAGTCAAAGTATCTGCTATAGTTTCTTATACCAAACAGAAAAGCTTCAACTCCTCACAACTGAGAAGATTTTACCTGC
>NW_019512211.1:0-830 GCF_002814215.2 Seriola lalandi dorsalis
ATCCTCCTCCTCCTCCTCCTCCTCTTCCTCCTCTTCCAGGTCTCACAGACCTGCTGTGATGAAACCAGAAGGGGGGGGCAGGGTGTCATCTTGTCACTTTAAACTGTGGATTTAAACAGTGTTCATGAGAGGAGAGTATTTACTGAAAACATATGGAAAGTATCAGCTACTTTCTCCTTCTGAGAGGAGGCTAACAGTTTCCCTCCGCTTCCAGTCTTTGTGCTAAGCTAAAGCTAAACACACAGTGTTAGAGACTAATCCTGATTCTGTTTGAGCAGAGGGAAGAGAAAGAGTTTTTAGAGACCAAAGATCAGATTTTTCTTTTTAAACTCTTTGCTGAAATTTCAAAATGAAACGTCCTTGTAACTCTAAACATTTTCTGAGTGGTTAGATGCGGTTCCTCGGTCGGCCATTTGTATTCATTTTGAAAAAAGCCCTAATTTATGCAGAATATACAGTGAAGAAGTAAAGTGCTTTGTGCAGCAGATGAATTGAGACTCAGTCTGTCTGAGGTCCAAGAGTCAGAGTCTGTCTCTGTGAAACCGGATCCTGAGCGATGAAACGTCAGAGAAAAGCTGCTCTACAACACGTTCTACTGTTTCCTGTTCAACAGAGGAAAAGAGAAACAATCCTCGACTCTATAAACTGTTGAATTCTGACGGTGACTTTGTGAGAGGAGATGAAAAGAGTCGGTCCAGGTGTCGACGGACAGAGGAGGAGATGGAGATGGAGGGATTACAGCGATATAAAGTCGTCAGTGGAAGGTGTGCCAGGGCTCAGAGTTTGATCCTGTCATCACAGCAGGAGGAGGAGGAAGAGGAGGAGGAGGA
>NW_019512212.1:0-883 GCF_002814215.2 Seriola lalandi dorsalis
CTTTGGACCTGTCCAGCTCTCCTCGTGTAACGGCCGGTCTCCCGGTTCCTCCTCCATTCTCTTGAGACTGTGCCAGGAGACACAGCAAACCTTCTGGGGACCGGATGTGCCATCCTGGAGGAGCTGGACTACCTGTGCAACCTGATTGGGCTGCAGGTACCGCCTCATGCTACCAGTAGTGACAAGGACACTAGCAAAACACAAAACTAGAGAAGAATCAGTGAGGAAGGATCAGGAGAGAGCAACTGTCTGTGGCACCACATGGCACCTGTTGTCACTTCCATTTGCACCAAAGCAGGTGAAACTGATTCACAATCACTTGTGCTTCCTAAATGTACAGATTTATATCCCTGAGGTTTAACTGACTTGGTGTTATACTGTGATGATGGAATGTTTTTTGAGCAGTGTACTTACACAACCTGTGTTTGCATAGAATAAGAGGTTAGAGTTGCAAAAGCTTATTTTGTGTGTATAGGACTTCTCCAAATTGTTCACACAGTTGCAATGTGTGTTTGCAAAAACAGGAACAATGACTCAAGAAGAAATACTGATTGTTTTGCATTAAGATTTAGTTTCTGTATTACTAAAGCCATGTGTTTTAACTTTGTCTGAGACTATGAAAACATAAATGCGATAAGTATGATGAAGTATTATCAAAAACATCAGATTTATTCTTTTCCAGCTTTGATCTGAGTAACAGATCCCTCGACATAAAGACTACATTTGACACACTTTAGCATGTCAGTTTAAAAATATGTTTTACTGTAATTAAACAAACTATGCATGACAATAATCCCTAAGTACAAATGTAAAAAATAAATGCATAATTTTTACATTAAGAAACAAATAAAAAAACAGGTACAATTTCATATACAGTACATAC
>NW_019512213.1:0-946 GCF_002814215.2 Seriola lalandi dorsalis
TGTGTGTGTGTGTGTGTGTGTGTGTGTGTGTGTGTGTGTGTGTGTGAACAATTATGCATGCTAACTGTCAAAAGAAGCAGCTGCGTGCTCAAGGACAAAGACCCCTAAGTTTGTAACAGATAGTACCAGATAAGGAGTTTACATGTGGAAACAGATTCATAATACCAAATAAGGATTATCAATGTGAGGACAGATTCATGTCCAAGGTTATACAAACCAGGTAGTAAAAAGTGAGGAGTATATGATTTTTCTATTACATCAAATATTTAAGCTATGACAATTATTCTTTCAGTTCAGGACTCATAGATTTTATGTGGTGTTCTGGTTTTGTCTTTAATTTGCACCCTCACCCAGGTTTCTGCATCAGTTGCAGCCACAGCTTCTCATATTGCAAGAATGAGACCAACTGAGAGTGGTTTTGTGTTGTGACATGTCTGCCGATGTAAGAACTTATGAGAAATTGTTTCAGTATTGCATGATTTGTTCTCTGTATTGATGTTTCCATCTTACTCGTGTGAATTAAATGAACAGTTCTACATGATTTATTGATTGATCTGATTTAAGGTTTTAATAAATCAGATTCATAAATAGAGCAGAAGGAAAAAACAACAACAGACTGAACATGTGTCCTTGTTCTTGTCTAGAATTTGTGATAATCTGAGAAATCAAGATAATGCTAATCAGACATGTAAAGCACATTATAACTTAGATTAGATTCATGCTTCAATTGTTATTACCCATACTTAGAGATGCAAGTGTCAGGTTGTCGGTCCACCACTTTTGGTCTTGACTGAAATATCACAACAACTGCTGGATCAATTGTCATGAGATGTGGTCACCAGTATCACCACCACTAAACCAAACTTGTAGTTTGATTTAGCTCTGACCTCTTCTACAAAAGCCTTCCCTCTGACAGAGTTAGTGACTGGTTGTATAAACAGTCTGT
>NW_019512214.1:0-1065 GCF_002814215.2 Seriola lalandi dorsalis
TTTTTTTTTTTTTTTTTTATCTTTTTAGATATATTCATCACAAAATTTGAGTTTAAAAAATTTGTACAAAGTGTAGTCCCAAACTAATGGCACACAAACTTGTTTTCTTTATAGAAATTGGTGAATGAGACATTCCAGAAGTTGTGGTTTACTCCAACTCCAGCCCATGATAAAGAGACCATGACCAGAAAGATCCTGAACATCACTGATGTGGTAAGCTTAACTGACTTAACAGTTTGTTGTGTTCAGTAATAAATGTAATGAACCTCAACAAAAAGGCAAAATCTCTCATCAACCCTGACTTAGTGTTGTGGTGAAGTTTAATTGTCATGTCTGATTTCCTCAGGTTGCAGCGTGTCGAGACACCGGCTATGACTGGTTTGAGCAACTTCTCCAGAATGTAAGTATTTAAATATTGTGTCAGAGCTTCACCTGTTGGGGAATATATCGTTTTTCAAAATCTTTTTAAATTAAGACATCTTTCTTATCATCGCTCTTTCTCTAGCTTCTCAAGTCTGAAGAGGACGCGTCATATAAACCAGCCAAAAAGGCCTGTGTTCAGCTAGTTGACAATCTGGTAGAACACATCCTCAAATATGAGGAATCTCTTGCAGGTATGCAACTTTCTGTTTCTCATCTGACAACAGCAGTTGATTTTCATTTAAACCATAGTCTATACTTCTAGATGAGTCCATCAGTCTTATATAGTGAGTTTGATAGAATGATGCAGAGAGTATCTGTGAATGTCAGAGGTAACAACTATTTTTTTTTCTTTACTCTGCAGAGAACAAGGGTGTAAACTCAACACGGCTAGTGGCATGTATCACCACCTTGTACTTGTTCAGCAAGATCAGGGCCCAGCTCATGGTCAAACATGCCATGACCATGCAACCCTACCTGACCACAAAGTGTAACGTAAGTTGTGTTTACTAAATCCATTTTGTTATTGCTTTATTATTTACAAAAAAAAACATTCTTCATAATTATTGATTCTTAACATCAGGGTAGAGAAATTAACATGAAGAATTCACTGCCTAATCCACAGATTGGATTCTGCAGTGAAAA
>NW_019512215.1:0-463 GCF_002814215.2 Seriola lalandi dorsalis
TTCTGACAAACAACCATTTCCTCTCATCCTCTGAGATCTGCATGTTAAAAAAAAACTAAAAACCTGTAAAGAAATTTACATCATAAAGGGACACAAGGAAACATCAAAAATCAAAACAGCACCACAGGAGTAAAACGGGACAAACCGAACAGGAAGCCAAAGCACAGCGCAACACTGGGGACTTGAACCGAAAGCCGAAGCATGAGGAAACACAGGGGACACGAACAGGTAAGGGGACACGAACAGACGAACCGACACAGACAAAGGGAAGCACAGAGCCTAAATACACACAAGGGAGGCAAGGGTGACTGAACACAGGTGAAACACATTAGGGCGGGGCAGACAATCAACAAGAAGGGAAACAGGGCAAAGACAGGAAGTACAAACATCAAGCGACACAAGGAAAGTAACAACAAAATAAAACAGGAAATGACCAAACTCAAAGTGAAACTATAATAGAAAA
>NW_019512216.1:0-428 GCF_002814215.2 Seriola lalandi dorsalis
TGTGTGTGTGTGTGTGTGTGCGTGCGCGCGCGTGCGTGCGTGCGTGTGTGTGCGTGCGTGTGTGTGTGTGTGTGTAATTGATGAGGTTGATGACTCTCAGAGGTGTGTTTCCAGTAATGAGAGCACATGAAAAGGACGTATTACCATATTTCAGGAAGTGAAACAGTGGGGGAGGTTAAAATGTAAAACCTCTGTGGTCTCAGCTCTGACTCTCAACAATGTTTTCCAGATCCAGTATTAAAAATCTCAGATTGTGGATTGTATGATGTCCACATTTGGTCTGAAGATGCATGTTCAAAGTTGCTGTTATTGTTCAGAGGCCATGTTTTTGCTCCTTCATGTGACTGTAGTTGTATTTTTTACAAATTTCAGTCCCTTTTTCTGCAACGGCTCCTGTAATTTTAAATCTATGATACATGTGAGTTTGT
>NW_019512217.1:0-1097 GCF_002814215.2 Seriola lalandi dorsalis
GTGTTTGGGAAACTTTTTTGGCGGAGTCACTTTACTCAATAGTCATCTGAGAACTGATAATGTGTGTTATTCCTGCTGCCGGTGAAAACGTCTAATCCCCTCCTGATTACCGCTTACAGATGGATTGTGTCGTGTCCGCCATCCGGTTGACATCAGGGCCTAGTCAAAGTCATTTAACCGCTATGCTTGCGTCTTGATTGTTGAATTGAAGCCACTTGAGGCAGTTCATCATATTCATCTTATTGTCAGCGGCCTCTCCTCCCGGTGCCAGAATGAGGAGAGCTGTGTTGAAAGAAGCCGCCAAACGTTTCCCCTGGCTGGCCAATGTCACTTTGTACGGGTGCTTATTCGCCGGCGGTGACCTGGTCCATCAGCTCATGGCTCAAAAGGAGCGCATGGACTGGAAGCACACTCGCAACGTGGCCATCGTGGCAATCAGTTTCCATGGAAACTTTAATTACTTCTGGCTACGAGCCCTGGAGAGGCGGTTCCCTGGAAAGTCTGCCGGGATGGTTTTCCGCAAACTCCTGCTGGACCAAAGCTTCGCGTCGCCTTTGGCCACCAGTGTCTTCTACACAGGTGAGATGGTCCGACTTCACGTCTAACGCAAACACACACACACACACACACACACACGCACACGCACACACACACTTTAGTGTTTGGTGAATGCAAGGCACTGTTTCTGTGTTGAGATTCATGGCCCCGAGAAAATCGTTAATAAACCTTCACAGCACAGAAGGACAGGGTTAAGATATGGCTGCGATATAAAGGCATTAAACTCAGCAGTGAGGCTTCATGAGGCTTCCTATTAAGGTTCTCTCTCGGTCAAACATCATGTGGGCCAAGGTGAGGAGTAATTACACGTTTCTAAATTAGTGCGTAATGGCGCACAAAATGCTTATCGCCCCTCAAACTGCGTAAATGTCTCCGCTGTCCTGCAGGAGTGAGCTTCCTGGAGGGTAAAGAGGATATCTTTGAAGACTGGAGGGAGAAGTTCTTCAACACCTGGAAGGTAAGGAAGGCCTCGGCTGCTTCAGGCGAAGGAAAGTCACCTTCCCTTCCTCTGCTGCTGCCGCCGCCGCTGCTGCTGCTGC
>NW_019512218.1:0-366 GCF_002814215.2 Seriola lalandi dorsalis
TCATTTTGTGTCTACTTTTTATTTCAGTCTTCCCTTTTGAGCTTTATTATAAAAGAGATAATTTCCCCAGGAAGATTTAATGTGCGCCACGGGTCTGAATCAGCGCCTCATTCCCCTCTTCACAATCAAACAGGTCCGGACCACAAGGACCACATGGATTCACTGGTTCATATTTATAAACAGTTAAATAAAACTTCAATATAGGTCTACAGTCCAACAACAAGAATATTTAAAGAGGCTAATCGATAATAGAGCATATTAATAGACAAAGCATGATGATCATCTGACATAGATAGATAGATAGATAGATAGATAGATATAGATAGATAGATAGATAGATAGATAGATAGATAGATAGATAGATAG
>NW_019512219.1:0-478 GCF_002814215.2 Seriola lalandi dorsalis
TTGCGAGGAAGGTTTCCCGCCACAGATCTGTTCAGAACGCACACGGTTCTTAATGCACGCCACTTATGAGACGAATTAAACGTCGCCGTCTCTGCCACAAGTTAAAACATTGAGCACAAACAGCCATTTATTATGAATTGTAAAATTACTATTGCTGCGTAAACGGGATAATGATAATGAATATAGATTTATTTTATGTTAAATTACGTGTGCTCACGTGGTCGAAGGAGTGAGCGACAGTCTGTTTATTTAAAAACTGATTCATGTGCAGGAAATGGCGTACGCACGGTTTTTGTGTGCACGCATCATTTCTGCATCTGGCCGCCGGTCTGTGTGCGGCATTTATTCATCTACACATCCGTCTGTCTGGTTCATTTCATTACGTATAGTTTTTAGGTTTGCAGAGCCCCCGACCCAGCTGCTAATAACTGCCTCCCGCTCCTGGTGCTTCTAAACCATAAAAGGCACCAGAGCTCTT
>NW_019512220.1:0-773 GCF_002814215.2 Seriola lalandi dorsalis
TAGAGCTGCTTTAATGACTCAACATTCAAAATGAAATCAAAACAAATTTTTGCTAAGAACTCAGCATCTATGCCCTCGGTGTTTGGTTTGACTTGTGTACTTTTTTGTTTACAATTGTGATTGCCAAAAAAGGATCTCAAAAGCAACTGAATAAGGCAATTTATCGAATACAAGTACCACATTTCCACATCATGTTTTCATCAGGTCATAAAGTTCAATACAAAATTCAATAAAAAAAAATCAATAAAATTCAATTAATCAATTCAATAAATTGTCCTCAATGGGATCATTTATTCAGTGTGCGGGCATTCTTAGTCTTTGGCCGACACACTGGAAAACATGTTGGGATGGGGATAATCTACCATCAGGCATTGATTAATGACCAAAAAGAAGTGTAAGAGTTGTTTCTTTTTCTGCAGAAATAGTTTCTCTTCGTTAGTGTTCTCTGCGTTGCATACATTTTTGATATCACCATTGGTACTAGTAATTTGTTTGGTGCAATATCTGCAATACCTGGCAGCCACTTAATCGCCCAACAGGTAGTTATTTCACCAGCAGGGGGATGATGTTGTCAGCCATTATTTAGCTTCATCTGTGATTTGAGCACTTCGTACATTAGTCTGTGACCATGATTCGAATTATGGGGTAACATGCAGAGGTCTGAAGTTACAGGACTACTCGCTGCTGTGAGTTTGGACAGTCTGGTCCTTTGCTATCACCACATCAAGACCAGTGAAAGACAGATAACCCTCCTTCCTGTGTAAAATGCAGGA
>NW_019512221.1:0-880 GCF_002814215.2 Seriola lalandi dorsalis
TTTTAAATTGAAATGATTACGGGAAGTGTTGAGTTTGTATTAACACATAATGCAGTAACTTTAACAACAAACAGGAGCAAATGAAAGCAGGGCTTTGTATGGAAAAATTGTAAAATACTGTAAAAATCACTAATTGTATATGCCAAACAAGAGCTAGCTCAAAGTTCACTTCACACAGGTTCAAATGAACCAGTTCACGTTCACAATTTTGAATTTGAACTAAGTTCACTGGCATATTAACGTGTTTATGTTCATTTTTTATGTTTTTTTTTATTATTCTTTTTCAGTAGAACCTTCCTACCCATCCTTCCAACAAGTCTTCCACCCAGAGTCAAATCACTGCCACTCCTCAAACTATAAGAATTACTGTATAGAGTTGCAGACAGAAATTACTTTTAAAATATAAAAAAACCAATGTGAGTATATGTTTTACTAATTTGAATCTGGAGAAGGAACTTTGCGGCTGTTGGTTTATGGTTCTTTTCTTAAGGATTTCTCATCATCATCATTCACTCATACATATTTCTAAAGACTGGTCGGATGCTTCAACTCTCTGTGTTGTTTCAGATTCTTTATTGATGTCTGTTTATTCAGACCCGGCGGTGAGATTTTGACCTAGTTGTCTTGGTATGTATACGTTTTGTGTTATGTATGTTTTTCAAATGCCAATCTATGGAGTTTCTGTCTCATTTCTGAGCCTGCATACTTCTCTAGTAGCTAATAATCCTACTAGCAATCAGATGTGAGACAGAAATTACATACTCTAATTCTGTGATGTGGCACACTGCAACAGTATATCAAGTTGAGTGAGCATGCAGGTAAACTTGAACCCATATACAGCAGGGATGTCAAGACAGGAAGAAAAAGACAACCATCAAGT
>NW_019512222.1:0-835 GCF_002814215.2 Seriola lalandi dorsalis
AGTTGCTGACTGCCCCGTGGCCCCGGGTCACTGGCAAAATCTGTCTCTTGTTTTAAGAAAACTTGACTCTTCAATTGAGAGTTTCAGTCTCCTAATGTGATTTATTCTTAAAACTACCTAAATTAGGCCAAACAACATTCACTCCATCGTGGGTTTTACAGACTGACTCTGTTGTGAGATGGAGATGGACGACACTGACCATTATCCAGTATTTAATAAAAGCATCAGCTAACTGACGGTCTGACCCCAGCATGAAATAAACATATCAAAGCAGCGAGTCATTACGCTGCTGCTGCTGCAGAGCTCCAAACAGCAGCCTGTGATGCTTTTAATGGTCATCTCTTCCTGCTAATTTTCCCCCCTGACTCCTAAGTGTTCGACGCTGCTCGATGCAGCCGACATTAATCCTGCCACTTCCTGAAAGAGAACGAAAGCAACAGCAGGTTAATTGCTGTGGGAGTCGGATGTTTAGACCCCCCCACACCTTTATCGACTCCTCAGCTTTTCATTACAGACCTTTGACCCTCTGATCAGCACCGAGTGACAGGAAGAACCAAAGAGTGACGTTAGCGTGTCCCAGTCTCTAACAAAGATGTAAAGACTAAATCACATGAAAACAACAAATACATGTTAACGCTTTCAGAATAAAGCTACAGTAAAAGTTTAAAATGCAATACTAGATCAACATGGAAATTGTTAAATCTTAAAAATTTTACCCTCAAAAAACAACCAACTGTTGATCAAACCCACAGAGGCCGAGGTTTGGTTTCAGTGGGAAGAACATATTGAAAGAAAATCTTGTTTTTCAGACATTGTATTTGCATGTTAACTGACT
>NW_019512223.1:0-1117 GCF_002814215.2 Seriola lalandi dorsalis
AAATCATGCTTTCAGTTTCCACTTTGCCTTGGAAACTGGATAGGGCTGGAAAAACAAGCATACAATTCAACATTCTCAGTTGACAAATTCTTTCAGTTTATTGATTTTGTTTTTAAAATGCTGATGAACATCAGGGTAAATGATTAACAGCAAGTTTCTTCAGACCGGCATCGAAGTGACTGTGAACTAGAAACAGACGTGGATCTGAGACATCTCTTATCAGCACAACACAGAAGACATTTGCCACCAAAACACTAACGACTCACTTTGGACGGCCTCGTTTGAAGAAACCGTGCTCCTGTTTGTGCCTCATCTTCAACCTGTGCACTGTGCAGCTGGCATCAAAATACCACACGGACTAAACCTGACACCCAGGAGAGGCAAACCAGGTGGATGTTTGGGGCCCATTACCTGCTTTCACTTGGATCCAGCATCCTATGAAAAAAAAACAGGTGCTCTCCTACATACCTGGAGTCTCCTTCCACCCTGTAGACTTTTCAGAGTATACATGAGATAACTACAGTGGCCCAGATCTTCATCAATTTGACAACCCATGTCCTCATTATCCTCCCTCTCTTTCTCTCTCACTGTCACTCTGAATTAAAGCAAAAAAAAATGACTCACTGCAAATTCAAGTCAGTGTCGTCAGTATTTGTAGCACATGTGTTGTCAGATTGATTAAGCTGTTTTACTGAATTTGTTTGTGTTTTGTCTATTTTCATGTGTTTTCTGAAGTTGCGGTGTGTTGAGCTCTCCGGGCCACCGTAGAAAATAATACTTTTTTTTTTTTATCATTTCCTACATTTTGACAGAACAGTGTCAAAGTTAAAGAGTTTGAGGAAAAGCAGAGAGCCGAGTTCTCGTTTGAAGGAAATGAATTAGACAGGGTGTTACTGCACAGAAGCCTGGGTCTTAAGACCAAAGATATGAATTTAAAGGTTAAATACATAAACGCCCCTCTTCAAACATGCAGAGGGGAAACATAGCCACTTAGTTTAGATAAACTAATTAGCCCGTATGTGCATAACCAACAGTGGGATATGCAAGCAGCTGCAGCACCAAAATCAGCTGTCTGTCTCCCAGAAACATTTCCATTGTAATTGGCTTCCATTGATAT
>NW_019512224.1:0-1050 GCF_002814215.2 Seriola lalandi dorsalis
AAAAACATCATAGTAGAGTAAGGCATAAAAAGTAATGAAAATGTCATACTTTAGCAATGCATTATAAAAGCCTGTTAGAGTTGCCAATTAACCTAACATTCTTGTCTATGGTCCATCAGGGGTTTGAACTCACAACCTTCTGTTTTTGAGTCAACAGTTGTAACCACTGGACCACATTAGCTGCTTTTTGCGAAAGAAAACATCGTATTGTATAGTAAGGCAAAAAAGTCATTAAAACGTCATAGTATGGCATAAAAATGTCAAAAAACGTCATAGTACAGTATGGCATAAAAATGTCAAAAAACGTCATAGTATAGTAAGGCATAAAATCGTCAAAAGAAACGTCATAGTATAGTAAGGAAAAAAGTCATTAAAACGTCATAGTATAGATTGGCATAAAAATGTAAAAAAAAAACGTCATATTATAGCAAGGCATAAACATGTCAAAAAAACGTCATTGTATAGTATGGCATAAAAATATCAAAAAACATCATAGTATAGCAAAGCATAAAAAATTAAAAAAAACATCATAGTAGAGTAAGGCATAAAAAGTAAAGAAAATGTCATACTTTAGCAATGCATTATAAAAGCCTGTTAGAGTTGACAATTAACCTAACATTATTGTCTATGGTACATCCGGGGTTTGAACTCACAACCTTCTGTTTTCGAGTCAACAGTTGTAGCCACTGGACCACATTAGCTGCTTTTTGAAAAAGAAAACATCGTATCGTATAGTAGGGCAAAAAAGTCATTAAAACGTCATAGTATAGTATGGCATAAAAATGTCAAAAAAAATGTCATAGTATAGTAAGGAAAAAAAGTCATTAAAACGTCATAGTATAGTATGGCATAAAAATGTCAAAAAAACGTCATAGTACAGTAAGGCATAAAATTGTCAAAAAAAACGTCATAGTATAGTAAGGAAAAAAAGTCATTAAAACGTCATAGTATAGTATGGCATAAAAATGTCAAAAAACGTCATGTTATAGCAAGGCATAAAAATGTCAAAAAACGTCATAGTATAGTAAGGCAAAAAAAGTCATAGTATAG
>NW_019512225.1:0-420 GCF_002814215.2 Seriola lalandi dorsalis
ACACACACACACACACACACACACACACACACACACACACACACACACACACACACACACACACACAAAGATGGATTATGAACAAAAATGCTCATCTTCTTCCTCTCCTCCTGATACTTTTGTTTCTTCACCTTCCTTCCTGTTTCATTTCTCCCTTCCTCAATCATCTCTTTATGTCTCTTTTCCTCGTTCTAACCCATCATCCCTCCTCCAGGCCATCTCACATTTCTTTTCTCCTTCCCTTCCCTTCCCTATCAAGTACAAATGAATCGAATCAAACCATTCATTTAGCATTTCATATTTCCCCAAATCTGGTCCATAAATTTTGTTTTGATACCACTTTTAATTACATCAGTAAAATGTGATCTCACATAAAATTACAAAAAGCTGGAGCCATCTTCCTAAATTTATTGGTTTCAT
>NW_019512226.1:0-944 GCF_002814215.2 Seriola lalandi dorsalis
CACACACACACACACACACACACACACACACACAACATGGAAAATACAGTCTAACAGGAGCTGACGTGCCCAAATGGAGTGTGACGGAAAGACGAATGGTGATACAGGGGAGAAACAGCTGACGACAAGACAGTTACAATTTGATAAAAAGGAAGAAGCCTGCTATTTCAATCATCATAAAAAAAAAGTTCTGCTGTCACGGATAACTCTTGAATTTCACCCTGCACCACGTGACAAACAACCACAGATCCACAACACTGTCCTCAGCTCAGACCACTTCATCCTGAGCCCTGATTTTCATAGTGCATCTGCTCATCCTCCTCTATTTCCTACTGTGCTCGATGGGGAGGGAAGCTACAAAAACAATGACTTGACCAACGTCTGAGGGAGATCGACAAATGTTTTCTTCATGGATGCACATCAACATCATAATCGCCACATTAGAAACAAGGGAGACAGAGAAAGTCAACAGCAAACAGAAGCTAGAACAGGGAGCTGAAATAAGGACACACAGATGGACTCACCTGAGCCGGAGGATGAGATCATGTTCCCGGATCTTTGGACTTCATCGAATTTGCTGAAAATTACATTCAACCTATAAAAGCAGACAGAGAGCACAAATTAAAAAAAAATGCAAATAAGTGATGATTAGTATGTAGAATGGAAATGAAATAAAAGAAAAAAAGAAAAGTGGAGTAAAAACTGAAGCAGAGAGAAGGATGGACAGTAAAAGAACCGTGGACCAGATGACTGCTCCATCCATCCCTTCAGAGGTGGGAAGCTCTCCCTCTGCTCAGTGCAGGACGGACGGCCAAGACCAAAATAGACAGCGTCCAAAAACTGCCACATAGATGACGAACTGGCACTGAGGCCAGAGAGAGAGGGAGGAGAGAGGGATGGAGGAATGTAGAGACATATGGTCCAGGGTAAAAAAAAAAAAAAAA
>NW_019512227.1:0-719 GCF_002814215.2 Seriola lalandi dorsalis
AAGAAATTATGTTGCACCACTTGTATAAATGCAGACAGTCCAGCAGAGGGCAGCAGGAGACCAAGTACCTGTAAACCAGGAGGCATCAATACACCTACACCTGCAGAAACAGGTTGATTCCAGTGGATCTTTCAGTAGATAATAATACTTTGACATATGAAGAGCTCAGGCCATGGTTCTCTAACAGGTTGAGAATGAGTTTCTGCCCCAGGTAAAGGAGAAGAAGCTAGTGGTGCAGGATGAGGAAGGAGCTGAGTTTCAGTTTACCTGTCAATCAGGTTCCGGCTCTCATCTATGGAGATGAGCTGTGTGTCATTATTGATAGAATGAGATATCAGTGGACAGTCAGAGTGTCTGAGCTCACCCTCAGGACAGATTACAGAGCTGGACATGTGGAAGATCTAGTCCAGACACTGCTCCAGTTTATGTGGTTTCAGCAGCTGATTGGGATGCCTCCTTGGTTTCCCAACACACCTGATAGATAAGTAGTGATGGATGGATGGTATATTCAATAAGATGTTTTGTATTACAGGTTGTTGAATCTTTCCTGTTTCCTCTTTTCTTCAGACTCTATGTCGTCCAACTCTAAGAGACCGTTCATTGTGTCCCGGTGGAGACAGTTCTGGTTCGCCCCCGTCACCTCGTTCCTTGGTAACGTTCTGATGTACTTCTTGTTCCTCTGCCTGTTTGCCTACGTTCTGCTGGTGGACTTCAAGCCC
>NW_019512229.1:0-856 GCF_002814215.2 Seriola lalandi dorsalis
AGTGTGCACACATGAGAGTCATATCAATAATGTCATCTAACTCTTAGCAAGAAAACAAATAAGCATATTTTCCAACATGTCAAACTGCTCCTTTAAGACTCTGCCCGGTTGAATTTCATTGTGTACTTTTCCTTATCACCATGTGTGAGCACAATATGTGTGTATATTAATGTGTCTGTGCGTACGTGCGTGCATCTTTAAGTTGATGCACAGTAATGGCACCGTAGTAGCTTTCATATACAGCTGAGTTGTGTGCGGTTTGGCTGCAGACGCCTCTGCTAATAGGTTTCATGTGAATGGCCCTGCTGCTGCTCTGTAAAGGTAATATGTCACAGTCCAAATCCCCCCGGCCGTGCGGTCTGTCTCACCACCATCCTGCCCCACTCCATCAAGTTGTCCCTCTGCACAGGCCAGCCTCGGGGGGAGACGCCTGCCCAGGAGTGTCTAGAAGTCTTTAGGTAATACTAGATAGAGATATAGGACTGCAGTGGTGTGTGTGTGTGTGTGTGTGTTTGTGAGAGAGAGAGCTGTGAGGCTTTGATGATAGGGTGTGTACAGCAAAGCATTTGTAGTTAAAGAAACCATTTCCCACAAAAGGCTCTCTCTTGAAGAAAAGCATATAGCCTTGACTGTCAAGTAAAAGAAAGAGACAAAGGAGCGTCGTGTGGCGTAGTGGTCCAAGCAGGCGCCCCATGTGTAGAGGCTACAGTCCTCGCTGCAGTCGGCCCCGGTTCGAGTCCTGCATCTGACGGCCTTTGCTGCATGTCACTCCCCATTTCCTTACTCTCTACTGTCCTGTCAAATAAAGGCACAAAAAGCCCAAAAAAATATACTTAAAAAAAAGAAAGAGAGAAAT
>NW_019512230.1:0-1140 GCF_002814215.2 Seriola lalandi dorsalis
AGCCACTGAGTCCAAATGAAACCTCAGTGCTACGGTGTGTTTGAAGACTTTGCTCTTTGTGGGACGTCAGTGTTCGACACGTTTCTCTGATCTGGTCAAAACATTAAACTCAGGCTCTTCACATCAGCTGGTCTTTACTTCATGAGTATTTTCATGATCCTGCTGATGATGTGTTTTCTGCCTGAAGTGATGAAATGTTTGTCTGGAGCGACAGAGGATCTGACAGATCTGTGGGTTCAGAAAAATAAGATAAAACCTCCCCCGCCATGCTAGCAGCACGACGGCAGCATCTGCTGGTCGCTACAGGACGGTCAGGAAATCTGCTTCAGATATTCTTCTCGGCCTCATGATGAAATGAAATGACTTCACTGATCTCTTCACTTTTCCTCTAGCGCCACCATCAGGTCAAAATCTAATTGGGTTTACGTCCAAACATCTGCAAAACTACTGACAGATTGTCAACATTATACCTGCTGAATATTAACGTTAGCATACTAGTGTTAGCATTTAGTTGGGCAAAAATGTTCTCACATTATTTCTAAATGGTTAGCCAATTAGCTTTTTTATTTATAGCAGTTTAAGTGAAACCAGACACAATCAGTGTAGCTGCTATAATACTATTAATGTTAATACTGGATTTTATTTTTGATAGACCTGCTGGCTGTGAACTCAGAGAAATCAGAGGCTGTTAGCATTTCCTACAGGGAGCAACACTATGTGACCAAATCATGGAGAAACGTACCGAACACTGAGGCCATGAACGCGTCAGCTTTAACTTCCTGTTATTGCGTTGCCTTCACTAACGCAGCTACACTCTGTAAACCATAGTGTTTTTCTAACCTGCTACATCTGAACCAAACGTGTTGGGCTGAAATAGACCTACAACACAAACGTCTTCATGATTATAACTCTCAGTCTTTATGTAAAAACAGTGACTTAAAGCTACGTGGTGCGACAGACTAGAAGCTCAGGTTCGTAAAAAGCAGGATTAACAGTGCAAAAACGCCCGATGGCGGACACATTGACGTGATACAGAGACCTTTACAGATTCATGTGGAAAACCTCCATTCATCTTCATTGGTGCTACAGCTGGCCTGAGAGTGAGTGAGTGAGTGAGTGAGTGAGTGTGTGTGTGTGTGT
>NW_019512231.1:0-680 GCF_002814215.2 Seriola lalandi dorsalis
GTTCACAGCCAGCAGGTCTATCAAAAATAAAATCCAGTATTAACATTAATAGTATTATAGCAGCTACACTGATTGTGTCTGGTTTCACTTAAACTGCTATAAATAAAAAAGCTAATTGGCTAACCATTTAGAAATAATGTGAGAACATTTTTGCCCAACTAAATGCTAACACTAGTATGCTAACGTTAATATTCAGCAGGTAATGTAATAGGTAATGTTGACAATCTGTCAGTAGTTTTGCAGATGTTTGGACATAAACCCAATTAGATTTTGACCTGATGGTGGCGCTAGAGGAAAAGTGAAGAGATCAGTGAAGTCATTTCATTTCATCATGAGGGTGAGAAGAAATATCTGAAGCAGATTTCCTGACCGTCCTGTAGCGACCAGCAGATGCTGCCGTCGTGCTGCTAGCATGGCGGGGGAGGTTTTATCTTATTTTTCTGAACCCACAGATCTGTCAGATCCTCTGTCGCTCCAGACAAACATTTCATCACTTCAGGCAGAAAACACATCATCAGCAGGATCATGAAAATACTCATGAAGTAAAGACCAGCTGATGTGAAGAGCCTGAGTTTAATGTTTTGACCAGATCAGAGAAACGTGTCGAACACTGACGTCCCACAAAGAGCAAAGTCTTCAAACACACCGTAGCACTGAGGTTTCATTTGGACTCAGTGGCT
>NW_019512232.1:0-1220 GCF_002814215.2 Seriola lalandi dorsalis
ACAGGCAACATTGATCTGTGCATTACAAGCTCTGAAGCCGGGAGCTTGGACCCACAGCAGCACCGCCCGACTCATTCAACACCAGCTGCTCCGCCGAGGGGACGCTGATAAAACAGAACCAAGGAACTACAAAAACTACAAAAACTACGGAACCAAGGAACTACAAAAACTACAAAAACTACGGAACCAAGGAACTACAAAAACTACAGAACCAAGGAACTACAAAAACTACAAGAAACTACAAAAACTACAGAACCAAGGAACTACAAAAACTACAGAACCAAGGGACTACAAAAACTACAAGAAACTACAAAAACTACAGAACCAAGAAACTACAAAAACTACAGAACCAAGGGACTACAAAAACTACAAAAACTACAGAACCAAGGGACTACAAAAACTACAAGAAACTACAAAAACGACAAGGAACTACAAAAACGACAAGGAACTACAAAAACTACAAAAACTACAGAACCAAGGAACTACAAAAACTACAGAACCAAGGAACTACAAAAACTACAAAAACTACAGAACCAAGGAACTACAAAAACTACAAGAAACTACAAAAACTACAGAACCAAGGAACTACAAAAACTACAGAACCAAGGAACTACAAAAACTATAGAACCAAGGAACTACAAAAACTACAGAACCAAGGGACTACAAAAACTACAAGAAACTACAAAAATTACGGAACCAAGGAACTACAAAAACTACAAAAACTACAGAACCAAGGAACTACAAAAACTACAAAAACTGCAGGCCTGCAGAACCAAAGAAAGGACGGGCACAGAGCTGTGGAAAGAGAAGCAGTGTGGAAGCAGAAGGAGCTGATGAAGCAGCAGCGTGTCTTGATGGCGTCAGACTGTGGTACAGAAGTGTTGGTACACTGAGGAGGTAGAGGAGTCTCAGGTGCAGGAGGAATCACTTTAACTCCTCTCTCCTCTCACACTCCTCTTGTCATTCCGCTCAGTGTTTTTGCCTTTGGCTGATTTTTCAGAGCGAAGCCTCGGGATCAGATCCTGAAGCTGCTTTAAGCTGCACAGAGGAAGAGAGAGGGAATCTGGGAAAACACTGGGATCTGCTGCTCGTCACTTCGCCCTCAGCTGCACCTCCTCTCTGTGGCGTGAGGAAAGGGAGGGAACGTTCACAGCCCGCCTGACTTTTAATGAAAGAAAGCTTCACCATCATGGATATAACGCTGCACCACCGCCACACAA
>NW_019512232.1:1937-2739 GCF_002814215.2 Seriola lalandi dorsalis
CTCCTGGATTCCTCCTGGATTCCACCTGGATTCCTCCTGGATTCCTCCTTGATTCCTCCAGGATTCCTCCTGGATTCCTCCTGGATTTCTCCAGGATTCCTCCAGGATTCCTCCTGGATTCCTCCTTGATTCCTCCAGGGTTCCTCCTGGATTTCTCCTGGATTCCTCCTTGATTCCACCTGGATTCCTTCTGGATTCCTCCTTGATTCCTCCTGGATTCCTCCTGAATTTCTCCTTGATTCCTCCAGGATTCCTCCTGGATTCCTCCTGGATTCCTCCTGGATTCCTCCTGGATTCCTCCTGGATTTCTCCAGGATTCCACCTGGATTCCTCCTGGATTCCTCCTTGATTCCTCCAGGGTTCCTCCTGGATTTCTCCTGGATTTCTCCTGGATTCCTCCAGGATTCCACCTGGATTCCTCCTGGATTCCTCCTTGATTCCTCCTGGATTTCTCCAGGATTCCACCTGGATTCCTCCTGGATTCCTCCTTGATTCCTCCAGGGTTCCTCCTGGATTCCTCCTGAATTTCTCCAGGATTCCTCCAGGATTCCTCCTGGAAACCTCCTGGATTCCTCCTGGATTTCGCCTTGATTCCTCCTGGCCTCAGTTGGATGGAGCAGGATGTTTGCTCCTCAGTGTGTTTCAGTGTAAACTCCTGAAGGAAATGACATCATGATGCTTCTCCTCTCCTCCTGAATTATCCACAGCTCGCCTGTTCAGTGTTTTAAACCTCGGCTCATTTCAATTTCATGAACACAACACGCTGCTGGCACAATGAGCGCGCTCTGGAAACGCACACTGA
>NW_019512233.1:0-421 GCF_002814215.2 Seriola lalandi dorsalis
TGACCTCCAGGTGATCGTCATGTGGGAGGAATGATCGCTTTTTATTCGTTTGTTTTGTTTTTTTCCCCCTCTCTCTCTCTCTCCTTATTTTACAGACCTTTATTGATCTGCCTCTAAAGGGGAAATCGGTATCTAATTAGAAGACTAATCAATTCGGTAATAGGGAATGGTTGAAAGAAAATGTTTTATTATTACTTTTTTGATGATGTTATTAATAACAGTAGGCATAATAGTTACTCAAATACTGCATTTAACTACATTTTTACTTGAGTACTTGGGAAATACTGAACATTTTTACTCCACTACATTTTTCTGACAGCTGGTTAAATATTCAGACTTCACATGCAAACATGCAGTCAGTGATCAGTTTATAAAATATGATATGTTGTTACAGATAAAGCTACCAAACAGTAGGTATATA
>NW_019512234.1:0-716 GCF_002814215.2 Seriola lalandi dorsalis
TTGAATTCACACCATCTAACAATGTTTCTCATTACTTCTGAGCATAATGAAGCCGACTGGCTACAGTATGTAACCCTCTGGTATAAAAATGGATCATATTTCATTCATTTCCTCCCACTGCAATGTCAATGCATGACAAGGAGTTAGTTACAGTAATGTTTGCTGTTGTTACACCTAAATTAGCTGCTGTGTTCCTATGTAGTCTGTGCTCACAAAATGCATCCCATTCAGAGCTTCCCTTTCACATGACTATTTCCATTTCATACCTCATTATATTACACAATGGGCAAGAGTAGGCTGTTGCATGTACTGTACTGTAGCCCCAGCTATACCCATGTTAAAAGCAGCCCAGTCATATATATTATATTCAATTTATAATAAGAACAATAACTACTCATTTTAAAATGTGTTGACATGTCAAACACTACACCTAGAAAACAGTGCCACTAATACAATACCTAAGCTCAATGGTTCCCTTATGTTTCATGAATGAATTCTTTGAATTCAAGCCAAAGCAGAAATGCTGTTGCTAATAGGATACCGTATCACAACAAGAAGATGCTCTGACAGCCTATGATTCTATTATTCATAACAGCCCTAGAAAAGGCAAAGCCTTTCACTTTCACTTTGTGCTGTCACTCAGCTACAAGCGATGCTCCTCCCTTTCACCCCGGTCTCCACTGAACTGCAGTCTCACAGTATGAAAAGCAAACAGA
>NW_019512235.1:0-733 GCF_002814215.2 Seriola lalandi dorsalis
AACGCCCAGGCAAGCAGCAACAAAAAAAAGGCCGTCCAGGAGACCTTTTGACCCCCCCTCTGAAGGAGAGATGGCACAGTGGAGTCAGTGATGTCTGCACGTCCACACATATCATATCACACACATGACTGAATCAACTGCTTACAACTACAGTATGTAACTTTTCTCTAATAAGTTTTAGTTGACATATGCTCCAAAACATAACCTCATGTGGAGAGGTGCTATCAGAGGCGTCTGTGACCAGAGTCATTAAACAGCCTGGCAGCAGTGCAGAGATGCCAGTGTCTGAGGTGGCAGCTCACAGCTGTCAATCAATATGCTAACACGCTTCTGGTCTGCTGCTCCTCTTGCACTGAGGCTTCAAGCTAGCGCTAGTCGCTACGGCTAAACTCACAAGGCTGTGGATCCGGACACACATAGAAAGAACGTCCACTCTATCACAAGCATCTCTACATTACAGACACACACCTCATACACAGCCGCCTGGCCGATGTACACCAAACAGAGCAGGACAGCATGGAGACTGAAGAAGACGTCATTGGCGTTGACAGGGTTAATTCCATTCGGGTTCTTGTTCAGAAACTCCTCCTGCAGGGCAGGGACACAGCAACTTTACAGACACCTGACACTGTATACACTGTACATGCATCACTAAAAAACCTACTGTGGCTAAGTTGGGCTATTAAATGCGTGATCCAAACCCTACACTGTGTTGCATCAATTTAAATATACC
>NW_019512236.1:0-1083 GCF_002814215.2 Seriola lalandi dorsalis
GAGAATAATGGCTGACACGCAGTGTTTGATTTGCAGAATGCTTCGACATCATTGCTGCGGAAAGTTTTTTTTTTGTCAGAATACTTTTAAAGTAGTGAGTTGTTAACATGGTGTTGTTAAGGATTCATCAGATTCAGATCTAAATACATACCCACTGTGGTATCTGGCCATGTGAATAGCTTTAGTTTTATCTAGTTTTTATATGCTTTAAGTAGCACAGGTTAAACTTGATTCATCTGCAGTTGATTCGGTTTGGGTTGATAGCATTTTATCTAATCTTATCATACAAAAGGATGTGGTTTCAGTATTGGGACTGCTATCTGCAGTTCTTCACTTTTAACTGGTCCAAACACTGAGGCTTCACAAGCTTGAAGTATTGACATGATTTACATCAGATTAACTGTAAAATTTCTTCTACTGAAACTGATGAGACGTTACTGTATTACCGGCGATCGTTTGGTGCCATGTTCACATAGCCTGCATTTAAAAAAAAAAACGCAGACGGTGCAGGGCGACATCACCCGGCGAGGCGCCGCGTCGGCCAATCGGATACATTGCGATTGCCACAATGGAAGATGCATCAACTGCTGCCGTGATAACTTCCGAGAGTTGTACAATGCGGTTTTATAGTCCGGTAAACTTTTACTCACTCCGGCCTTCGGGGGTTTGTATTTGATTGCCTCTTGACTTGTTGTAGAGCAGAGCTGTACTCAGTCTATGAACGCCCACTTAGAGAGTGGTGGCACTTCAGCAGAAGTTCCAGAGACAGATTGAAACTTAAAACTGTTTGCATGGCTAGATACCTTTTTATGGGTATTATGTAATTTGAGTAAACTAATCCTTGTAAAAAAGGTTTACTCCATGTCATTTGTGCAGAGGAAAGACTTTCCTTTTAACTCAGTGCTTGAGATCAGTCGCTATAGCTTTCTCTGTTTCCTGTAGTTGCCTCCATAGAGCTTTTTCTTTTCCTGCCTGGTTTTCATTTCCGCCTGTTGCTCTTTATTTCCTATGCCCAACCTTACCTCTCTTGGGGGGTGGGGGGGGGTGGTGGCTGTCGGGGAGGGTTGCAGAGCTGAAGAAGAC
>NW_019512237.1:0-783 GCF_002814215.2 Seriola lalandi dorsalis
TTATTTTGCAGGATGTAGATTGTGTTGCTGTTGAACTATATTACATTTGGTTACATGAGGTGTTTCTGTTATTTAGCTTACCCCCCTTGGCTATGTTCACACTACTACGTTTTCATTGCAAAGCAGCTTTTTTAAACAAAAACTATCTCTGTCCACACCTAAAAACACATACGTGCATTACCATTCACCTACACTGAGCATGTGCGAGCCAGTGTAAACAGGAAGCAGCTTGTCTACTCTGCAGTGGGTTAGTTACAGTTAATCCTCTGAATGAGGAACAGTAAAGAAAGTTGTAGCATTAAGACAACAAGGTCAGTAAGACTGTAATTCATTATCATGTTGTATTCACCACTGGTAGTTGAGGCTGATGAGAGCCAATCAGGAGAGACCGTGGTTGTTTATGTCATCGTTTCCAAAGGTCTCAGTTTCTGTCAGTCAAGATACAACACAACCCCAGAGTTTTCAAAATAAAACGGGTCCGGCAGAGTTTCTGAAAGTCTCAGTTTTCAGTGTTCAAAAACTCCGGAGTAGTGTGGAAGGCAGAAGGAAAGTTTTAAAACGTAGTAGTGTGGCTGTAGCCTAAGACTTGTCAGTGCCTGATCCCCTAAAAAGAAGCATCTAAGCAGCCACTCTACAGGGTAAGGTCAAGACCACTTTATTATGGAGAGAAACCCAACAGTTCCCACAGTGAGCAACACTCAGAGTAGGGAAAACCTGGGTGAATTCTTCCTGCAGAGCTCTTTCTTGGTCATATGACCAGGTTTCTAATCAGCCTTTTACATG
>NW_019512238.1:0-1084 GCF_002814215.2 Seriola lalandi dorsalis
CACACATACTTAAGAGCAGAGGATGGTATTATTGATTAGCTGGATAAAATCTAATAATTTTACTAAATTAAATTGTTGAGTTTATGTTTAAGTGATTTTTTTTTTCAGTCTACACAGTGATCTGTGAAATGCTTAAAGGAATAGTTTGGATTTTTTGACATGGGGTTGTGTGAGGTACTCATGAATAGTCAGTACATTACCAACAGTAGATTCTGTTCAGCACGCTGCCAGTTAGGAGATCCGACTGGGGGCACCGGCAGAGCGATGTGTTACTGTGAACAGGGTCAACAGAAACAATGTGTTTTAGACACTTTTAAATACGCCCATCAAAAAATAAAATATGTCGAAAAACGACAGAGTATAGTAAGGCATAAAAAAATCATATTTTAGTAAAGCATTAAAATGTCATTGTATAGTAAGGCATAAAAACGTCATAATATAGTGAGGCCTGAAAATGTCAAAAACGTCATAGTATACAAAGGAATAAAAAAGTCATATTTTTGTAAAATATAAAAGTGTCAAAAACGTCATAATATAGTAAGGCATAAAAATGTCATATTTTAGTAAGGTCTGAAAACGCCAAAAGACGTCATAGTATAGTAAGGGCATAAAAAAGTCAAATAACGTCATAGTATAATTTAGGCATAAGAAATTCATATTTCAGTAAGGAATTAAAATGTCAACTAATGTCATAGTATAGTAAGGCATAAAAATGTAGATAAAAAACATATTAAAGTAAGGCATGAAAACGTCAAAAAACGTGATAGTATAGTAAGGCATAAAAATTTCATAGTATAGAAAGGCATGAAAATGAAAAAAAAAAACATATTATGGTAAGTCATAAAAAGTCATAAAAACATCATAGTATAATAAGTAATTGTATATTAAGGCATAAACAGTTTAGTAAGGCATAAAAAATGCCAAAAAAAGTCATATTCTAGTAGAGCATAAAAATGTCAAAAAACGTCATAGTATTGTATGGCATAAAATTTAAAAAAACGTCATAGTATAATAAGGCATAAAAATGACAAAAAAACGTCATAGTATAGTCAGGCACAAAACGTCACAGTATAGTAAGGCATAA
>NW_019512239.1:0-606 GCF_002814215.2 Seriola lalandi dorsalis
TTCTTGCATGACATTAAGACTTTAAATGAATCAAGGGTTTGGAGCCATTTCTTACTCCATAATTTACTATTATCCTTTTTTGTATGCAAAAAAGCAGATGTGCATCTTAAAGTCTTGAACATGATGTGATTTGAACACACAACGTTCTGAAGTGGAGTTAGACTCACCACTACTGTACCACAAGGTTGCAGTTGCAGCTCTAATTGTGTGCTTACCATCTCTCTTTCTTATAACTCCTGCTTACTACAACTCATGTGCCAAAGGATAGAAGTGGAACCTAAAGATTTGACCCTGACGTGATTTGAACACGCAACCTTCTGATCTGGAGTCAGACGCGCTACCGTTGCGCCACAAGGTCTCACAGATGTCTTACAGCACATTCAGACAACGACGAAACATTAGAAGTCATCATCTGCAGAAACTGATTGAGGTTTCTTCAGCCAGGTAAAATCAGTTGTGTGTTACTGAATCTAGGGTCTGAAACAATAGAAGCTTTGACTCACAGTTAAAATGGAGAGGATGATGTCCATTGATGCATGTGGTTAAAGTTCAGGGAAGATGGGATGAATGTTATCTTGATTTGAGGTTCTGGCATGAGAAACGTAT
>NW_019512240.1:0-902 GCF_002814215.2 Seriola lalandi dorsalis
TGTTGGTGGATTTTGACTCTTTAAACTCTGGATTCTGACTTTAAAGTGAAAAGTTAGTAAGTAAAGTAAAAAACTAAGTCACATGTGACTCTAATCCTCTTCCGCAGTATCAGATAAATAGTGAAACAATAATTTTTCAGCATTACACTTTCCTATAATCATATTTGGAGTATCATTGGGTGAAGTTCTCCAAAGAAATGATGCAGCAGAACCAACAGTAGAACCAACAGTAGAACCAACAGCAGAACCAACAGCAGAGCGTCAGAGGTCGTTACCTGAGGACGGACGGCGGCGAAGGGGACTCCAACTCTCAGCATCAGCAGACTGCCGACCACCATACACACCAGGAACTGCAGAAACAAGCACAGGAGTTCATGACTGCTGACCGACAGTTTACACGCCTCGAGTTGCATCAGAGCGTTGCATCAGTCGGATCCTGCCGGGAAGCAAAGTCTTTATTTCTGAATTTCTGAGAAAGTGAGATTCAATCAGAGCAGGAGAGGAACTCAGACTGTGATCGGAGGATCTGATCGGGAATTATTAGGAAGATGTTTTACAGGCTAGAGAAGAAAACATGAGACAAAAAGCAGCAAAATGTCATTATGGAATATTTGCAATGCTTAAAATGTCTATATAATAAATCCTGCACGTATCTATAGTCTGAGCCTTAGTGTCAATATTTGGACGTTATTATATTATAATTATAATAACCAGCTTTGTTCTCGAGCCAGGCTCCAGCAGGAGATAATGTTTCTGCTGCGCATTAAAACAACTAACCAGCTTGTAGTTTCATCTCCGTGCTGACGTCACTGAGGCAAAATAATGAATCCAAACACACATCAACAGGAAACCAGACAAAGAAACCAAACTAACCTCCGTTCTCTCGTTTCTGTTCATCATAT
>NW_019512241.1:0-930 GCF_002814215.2 Seriola lalandi dorsalis
CATTCATTCATTCATTCATTTTCTACCGCTTATCCTCTAGTAGGGTCGCGGGGGGGCTGGAGCCTATCCCAGCCTCTTTTCGGGTGAGAGGTGGGGTACACCCTGGACAGGTCGCCAGTCCATCGCAGGGCAAACACATAGAGACAGACAACCATTCACACTCACAGCCACACCTATGGTCAATTCAGAGTATCCAATTAGCCTAGTCCCCATGTTGCATGTCTTTGGACTGTGGGAGGAAGCCGGAGAACCCGGAGAGAACCCACACAGGCACGGGGAGAACATGCAAACTCCACACAGAAAGATCCCACGGCCAAGCCGGGACTCAAACCCGGAACCTTCTTGCTGTGAGGCGACAGCGCTAACCACTGCACCACCGTGCAGCCTTTCATTCATCATGAATTTGGAAATTTAAAACTCCTGCGGGTTAAACTCAGCTAATGAAACACTTTCAGGGCTGACTAACTCTGAAAACACTTGGTAGTCTAGATTAAGGCCACAACAACCCAAACAGTAATTCAACACTCTCTGTAGAAGCCCATGTTATGTCCTCCCCAATGCTCACTGACAATGTTTTTGACTTCCTGCTGAGAAATCATCACACATCGCTCTCCATTTATAGGACCAGATGGCTTGTAGCAGTGGTTTTGATACCCCACAAGACCAAACTTCCATGACCCTTCTTGAAAGCTTGCAAGAGTAAAGCGTTGGTCCACTGCTCCACAACCAGGACTACATCCACATTGCTCCTCCTGGACTTGAAGGTCAACAGTCAGTCAGAGCTTTTCAGCACCCTGGTATAAGATTTCTTAGGGAGGCTGAACAATGTGATACTTCGATAACTGGACATCCTCTGATCCTCCTTTTAAAAATGGGGTGTCTCTAACCTCCATGCAACATTGACAGGATGTGTCAGCCAAGACAGCCCAA
>NW_019512243.1:0-765 GCF_002814215.2 Seriola lalandi dorsalis
TCACACAGTTGGTTCATATTTTATCTGACTCTGGATAAAAAGCGATGTGACATGAAACTAGTCTGAGTGGCGCAGGGAAACAACCAGGAGGAGGTGAATCTATTTTATAAATGAAATACCTTCATCAGACTGACACAAACACAGATCAGTCTGATGTTACCAGAGGCATCGAGCAGAGAGGCTCTTCACGGTGTGTGTCCGTCCGTTGGCTTCAGGTGGTTCGAGGTGATTCGCTGCCGACTCTGCGGATCCAGAGGGACTCACAGGAAATGTTCGGGGCTGAAGCTGGACACCAGCGACTGGGCGTGCAGCGACTGCACTCAGGCCACGGATGGGAAAGGTCTCAGTGATTATTTGTCTTATGATCGATTGTGTTTCTGGCTTCGTGACATCTGTCCTCTGATTTTATGAATGTTTATTTGTTCACTGGGCTGTAAACGCCGGAGCTGGCTGCTGAACCACCTGCGTTTGTCTCCTCCAGCCTCCCTCGTCGCGTCTCCTCAGGGAGGTCAGAGAAGGAGTCGGCTGTCCAAACACCACCTGTCCCCCATCCACTCCTCCATCAGCTGTAAAAGGTACGCAAATCCAACGCACCTGACTCAAAATATTTCCAAAATAAAAGTCCTCCACCTGGATCAAATGCTGCCTTGTTTATTCTTTTCCAGTGAGGTAGCTACAGGTGAGGCCACCAGGGGGCGCTGCTCCCTAAGACATACTTTTTTCTAATATTTTGATCCTGTTTATTTGTGTGTGAAGACACTGTAG
>NW_019512244.1:0-863 GCF_002814215.2 Seriola lalandi dorsalis
CAGACAAATAAATACACTATTCAACACAAGATATATGGTTTTGAATTAGTAACGATGTGCTAAAACTAAACACCTGTAATGGACTATGTGGTTATTATTTGCCCTCATATTCGACTTCCTGCAATCATTGAGAAGACCATGAGCCAGTTAGAGATATTGAGATTTTATTGAAACAAGTGCTGCTCTCTGTAAATGATTTATGCCGAAACAGAGAAGAAATTGATCCGTATGTAAAGTTATATCAGTCATGTATTTTGCAGAGAGCGTCTGCTGAAATCCACGGAAACAATTAATAGTGGGATTTTCTGATATAGAGTTTGGCGTGGAGTCTCTCCCAGCTTTAGTGTTGGGGCCGAGACTATGGTCAGTGTTACTTTGAACTCCTGTGTATAATTAAAAGAAAAAAAAAACGGTGTGTAAACAGCGTGCTTGGCAATGGCCTTGTCATATTATAAGTAAAATAAAGTAGGACAACCGTGTCCGATAATGGGCGCAGGTGTTGTGGGTTTGTTGTTTACAGTCCGGCTGGAATCAGCTGAGCTAGCCTGTTAGCTTTACTGCTGTTGCTCCTGTAAAACAACCACATCTGCCATAATCTTTTAGGAGGCACTAATTCATACGGATGGGAACAATTAATAATATGTTCATAAATTTCCAAATTTCTGTCCATCTATTATATGGTTTAATAGAAATAGGTCACATGGATCAGTCCTTGTTCTAATAGTCCACTCTTCTCTTTAATTCAGAAAATAATTACTGCAGATTTGCTTGATGCTAAATCCGTCACAACATACATAGCTCCAGAATTAAAGCGCTGCTGTGAGGACAGGCCTCTACATATACTGTATAATTGTGTTTGGGCA
>NW_019512245.1:0-695 GCF_002814215.2 Seriola lalandi dorsalis
ATCTCTCTTTAGCTGAGGGAGTTACTTAAGTGTCATACTTAAGTAGAAAACTTAAGGTGTGCTGTGCAACCGGACCCAGGAGCTTAGCCATAGCGACGTGTTCCAACAGCTAATACTCGCTTGAAGCCTCGGTGCGTGAGGAGTGGTAGACCAGAAGCTCATCTACTGATTGACAGCAGTGAGGTCTCGCCTCTGACTTTGGCCTACTCTGATTGGTTACAAGAGCGAGGCTCACTCAAAAACTTCACAAGGGAATATGTCTGCACTGTTGCCAGGCTGTTCAATGAGTCTGGGCCACTGCAGCCTTTTACAGAACATCAGCACATGAAGAAATGTTGAAATGTGAGCAAATTTCAACTAAAAAATATCAGAAAAAAGTTGCATATTGTAGGTTTAAGTATTGAAAAAATGTGTGATGTTGTCTAACCCTGTGGTCTGTCTGAAACGTGTTCACGTTAAGGCCCAAGAATCGTGGCAGAGGGATTCTCACGACATGCGCTTTAAAAGGCTGCAGCATCTGCTCCAGAAGAGCAACATCTACTCCAAATTCCTGCTGACTAAAATGGAGCAACAACAGAATGAGGTAGTGTGAGAGTGTGTGTGTTTCTGTTTGTGTGAACGCCACATGTCAAAATGTGTTTGTACTTGCTGCCTGCAAATGCTCACACTCTGTTTTCTGTTCAAACATTTCAGGA
>NW_019512246.1:0-332 GCF_002814215.2 Seriola lalandi dorsalis
AATTAGAGTGCAACTGCTGATTGGTGCATGCAAGTTAAAAAAGAAACACAATCCACACAATAGAATACATGCACACAATATATCACACAGTTAAAAAAAATCTGATGTGTTCCAGCCCCAAAATTTCTTCTTGCACTGTGCTTGTCCACAATTAACCGTTTCTTTCAGCAGCTAAACTTTTCTCACTCTTTGTGAAACGTCTGTGTGAATGGCTGGTCATAAGTTAATGGTCTATTATCAACTGCTTTAAAAAAAAAAAAAAAAACTATAATTATTACAGCAATGCTCACTCAACAGCATTTTAAACATAATTTGATGTAACTGGATGTGTC
>NW_019512247.1:0-320 GCF_002814215.2 Seriola lalandi dorsalis
GTGTATATGAACGATGCTTTTTTTATTTCATCATTTGTTTGCTCACGTTTTGATTTGTTTGTTGATTCTTGCACTTTGCCTTCCAGGATAGGCTTCCTGGGTCTGGGGCTGATGGGTAGCGGTATAGTTTCTAACCTGCTGAAAATGGGTCACGTCGTCACAGTGTGGAATCGCACAGCAGAAAAGGTGCGTAATGCAACACACAGTCACGGTCAAACAGGAAACTGACGACACATCCAGTTACATCAAATTATGTTTAAAATGCTGTTGAGTGAGCATTGCTGTAATAATTATAGTTTTTTTTTTTTTTTTTTTTTTTT
>NW_019512248.1:0-1430 GCF_002814215.2 Seriola lalandi dorsalis
CACACACGGAAACAGGTTTTTGTTTGAACAAGTCTCTAAAGAAAACTGAGCTCTATTAATCCTGAAGGCGTCAAACAACCAGAGTGTCTGAGGTTCACTGAGCATCAACAAACTCTCAAACTGAAACATGATGCAACCATGATACGCTCCGACACTTTAGTTTATTACCATTCATTTTCAGCCCCCACTAAGTTTTCACAAAACATCTGTGATTGATGTTGGAGATGTTAATAATAATAAATCAATCATCTTTTCGGTTTAAAAAAGATGGTGTTCTAAAGTTATTTTATATAATATTATCTTATTATATTAAGATTATAATAAAAGATTTGAGATTTTGTAGATGATGTAAAAGTAAACACAGACGAGCAATCTTTTGCAGACTTTGATAATGTTATTATAAATGTAAGGATTTAAATTTCAAAATATACAGTATATAAACTCATTTTCTCAAATTCAGTCAACTTAAAGTGTTAAGGCAGCGCGGGCAGTTTATTTTTGTGGTTGTCTTTTTAACTTTTGTGTAACAGCAGCACAGAAAGAAAGGAATGAAGAAAGGCTGCAAACTTACAGGTAAGTTTCACTTTTTATATCTGTATAGCTCCTGAGTAAAACAAAATGTCAATATCAAATCCATCATGTCAAATTCCAGCCTTGTTACGCAGAATGTGTGAATCAGTGTGATCACCCTGAGGTTCGAGCGCTGCTGCTGCATGTCTGTTTCCCACACCAGCAAAAGGAGGTCAACAGGGTGTGAAGTGACTGTTTGCTTTCAGAAAACCTGTTCAACACTCAGTGACTCAGTGCTGAGCTTTACAATCAAACCTCACTGTATCCTGAAGGAGTAAAAACCACGTTTTACCAACACACAACTCTTGGCTGTTTAATATCTCTGGTATCAACAGGGATGTTTGATAATCACACACTGGATTGAGAAAATTTAGTTTTACGGTTTTATTTGGTTTAATCGATTTCAGATGATTCCTCAGTGCAGAACAAACTGTTCTGACAAAAGTGGTAAATGATTTATTACTTCCTTCAGACTCCTGGACCTGATTGTCTATAAAGTTATATTGGTCTCCTGGTTTAGATCTTATTTAACTCACAGATGTCACTCTGTTCTACACAATGACTGTGTCTGTTATGGAGTGCCACAAGGATCCGTGCTCGGCCCTGTTCTTTTCTCTATTTATACGTCACATTAATCAATCTTAACAGACTTAATCTCCACTTCTATGCAGACGATACTCTGTTTTGCTTGTTAGAAATCAAACAATGGATGTCATCTAACTTCCTCCTATTAAATGCAGAGAAAACAGAAACAGAAATTCTAGTTCTTGCTCCAAAGCAAAGTAGAAACAAATTCTTAGCCCTAATATTAGAAATCTTGATGTTCTATTTGATCCAGATCTCTCCTTTAAAAAAACAAA
>NW_019512249.1:0-624 GCF_002814215.2 Seriola lalandi dorsalis
TGATTGATTTATTATTATTAACATCTCCAACATCAATCACAGATGTTTTGTGAAAACTTAGTGGGGGCTGAAAATGAATGGTAATAAACTAAAGTGTCGGAGCGTATCATGGTTGCATCATGTTTCAGTTTGAGAGTTTGTTGATGCTCAGTGAACCTCAGACACTCTGGTTGTTTGACGCCTTCAGGATTAATAGAGCTCAGTTTTCTTTAGAGACTTGTTCAAACAAAAACCTGTTTCCGTGTGTGTGTGTGTGTGTGTGTGTGTGTGTGTGTGTGTGAATGGAAGGATTTTAAAAGCGGGAGTTTGTATGTGTTTAATCATGTATGTATAATATGTATGTTTAGAAAGATGTGTGTGTGTGTGTGTGTGTGTGTGCACGTGCGCGTGTGCGTGCACATATAGGATCAAGATTTTTTTTCCTCTGCTCCAGCAACAGTCAGAGCCATATTGTTTTCGGTTTGTCCGTCCCGTTCTCGTGGACACGATATCTCAGTAACGCCTTAAAGGAACGCAGCCAAAGGTAAATAGGTCAAGGTCAGTGTGACCTGACAAATCAGTTTTTAGCCATTACTCAGAAATGTAACTTGAAGCTAGTCTGAGTGGCGGAAGGATACGACCAGG
>NW_019512250.1:0-396 GCF_002814215.2 Seriola lalandi dorsalis
TGATTGATTTATTATTATTAACATCTCCAACATCAATCACAGATGTTTTGTGAAAACTTAGTGGGGGCTGAAAATGAATGGTAATAAACTAAAGTGTCGGAGCGTATCATGGTTGCATCATGTTTCAGTTTGAGAGTTTGTTGATGCTCAGTGAACCTCAGACACTCTGGTTGTTTGACGCCTTCAGGATTAATAGAGCTCAGTTTTCTTTAGAGACTTGTTCAAACAAAAACCTGTTTCCGTGTGTGAGTGTGTGTGTGTGTGTGTGTGTGTGTGTGTGTGTGTGTGTGTGTGTGTGAATGGAAGGATTTTAAAAGCGGGAGTTTGTATGTGTTTAATCATGTATGTATAATATGTATGTTTAGAAAGATGTGTGTGTGTGTGTGTGTGTGTGTG
>NW_019512251.1:0-689 GCF_002814215.2 Seriola lalandi dorsalis
CAGTATAAAACTGCATCCAGGAGTGCGACAGACACAGAAAAGTTGAGGCTAGAGCGGCAACTGTTAGTCGCATAATTGACTGCCAGAAAATCAATCTGAAACAATTAGTTTGATAAATCATCTAAGAAACAGTTTTTCCCGGTTACAGCTTCTCAAATGTAAATATTGGTGGTTTTACTCTTTTGCCATGATAGTAAACTAAATATCTCAGGACTTCGGACCGGTTGGACATTTGAATACATCACTGTGGATTCTTGGAGCTTGTGACTGGAATTTGCTGATATTTTATAAACCAAGTGATTAATCAACAGAATAATCAGTACATAAGCGAACTGATGGTTTAGTTGTAGTCATACTCTTATCTGTCTGTTTGCTATGTAGCGATCTTTTACTTCTCTGAAAACCACAATTCTCTTTTACATATCATTGTTAGTATTGGGATGCTAATTACATTCCCACAGTAATGAGTGTGTGGGACAGGAGTAAAGTTATGTGTGTAAATCTGTGTGTGTGCCTACATGTGTTAAGTCATATTTATGGGTAGTGTCTTCTTGTTGTATACATTTCCAGCATCTGTGTTGGGGGGTGTTTACACTCCACACTGTCTCTCTGTTTTTGTCTGCAGTGACAATGCTGCCTTCGCCTCCATGTGCATCACTGTTTTGGCAGCTTCAATGCAACGAAGATGC
>NW_019512252.1:0-1227 GCF_002814215.2 Seriola lalandi dorsalis
CACACACACACACACACACACACAAACGGCAGCTATGGTAACCACTATACACCCAGTAAATATTACACCAACCAGCGGTCTGCCGGAGTTACCACCCACAGTTGAAGACTTTAGGACAGGGGTTTATTGGCACAATAATGCCTGAGATGTTTTCGCCCACCCCAGCTCTTTATAGCAGACATTTCTCTGCTACTGGATCCAGTTTATTAACAGACACGAATCCTCAAACACATTGGCACAGGGGTTGTGGTTTGGAGGGAGACTGGATTACCCACAGGCGTCACTGCAAACTTCAAAGCATATAGTTCCCTTGGTTTCAGACTTATTCATCTACCATACAGATTAGTTACAAACTGTTATTCTCAATTTGTTAACCAAGCAGACCGGTAGTTCTCAAAGTGGAGTCCGGGGACCCGCAGGGGTACTTGAGGGGGTTCTTAGGGGTCCCCCAGACCAAGGGGAATCATTTATTATGTGCCTGCAATGCAACAACATTGAAGGCATATATGTGTCAGTTGAGGGTCCTTAATGTGAAAGATTTTGAGAAGCATTGCTTTAGACACATACAAGGTCTTTACCTTTATCTACCTGTATTACATGAGAATAGTTTTTTTTTTACTTCTGCTTTCAGTCCAGTGTTTGAATAAAATGACATGGAGAGTAGAGGACACCTTTTCGTACCACATCAGTGCTGAGGGTGAACCAGCTCGGAGTAGTGCCAGTTACAGCCAAGAAGACGACTTCTTCTCTCCCCCTGATAAAAACAGCAGATGTTCTGGAACCACCTCCGCAAAATCCCACATTCACTTTGAACGCAGCGTCAAGAGACGACAGACACCGAGAGGAAAATGTTCCCCTAGAAACTCTAATGAGTCGGGTTAGTGTTGTGTTTGAGTTCCTATGTGCCACTGTATGTCACAATCAGACCGAGTACCACTGTTCAGTTCATGTCTGAATGCAGCCAGAGTGCATGTGAAAAAAATAAAAGGAGAGCTCTTTTATTGAAATATTCATCTCGCAGCTATTACAGGGGCTTCCCTTCAGACTGCAGTGCAGCACCATCCAGAGGTGTTACATAACTGCAGAGTTCACAGAGAGGCCCCATCTCCTCTGGTCTCCGAGACTCCTACCTGTTTGGTGTCATAGATGTAGACCTGTATCTCAGACCTGTGTCCCTCAGACCTGTGTCCCTCAGACCTGTGTATCTCAGACCTGTGTATCTCAGAC
>NW_019512253.1:0-590 GCF_002814215.2 Seriola lalandi dorsalis
GTGTGTGTGTGTGTGTGTGTGTGTGTGTGTGTGTGTGTGTGTGTGTGTGTGTGTGTGTGTGTGTGTCCAACAGCAGGCTGTGGCAATATCCAAAATGATATATCGCGATATAGTCCAGCTCAAATATTGCGTCATTATCTCTGGGGTTTATAATGTAATTGTATTGTTGTATTTTATGTTTCAGGTATAAGTGTTAAAAGCCACTGAACAGCTGTTCGATAATATCGCAGGAGTTTATAATATAAATATGTTATTGTATTTTATATTTATGATGTAAGCAGCAGTATCATGAGAGATAATGCATATGGTGGGAAATATCACGATATTTAATATTATCAAATATCGGTCCAAGTCTGGTCCACAGAGACCCAAACACCTCCCACACAGCCCCCACCTTCATACTCTAATCTACCAATCAGCCGGTGTAATTACGCCCTAAGATCTGCTCTGCTGGACAAAATGGCTTCTGTCTTCTGCTCGAGTGACGCAAATAAAAAACTCTGCCCCGTCGCTCCCAATGAACAAAGAGAGAGAGGGAGGGAGGGAGGGAGGGAGGGAGAGACGAACCTGAAGGAGAGCAGCGGTGTTGC
>NW_019512254.1:0-742 GCF_002814215.2 Seriola lalandi dorsalis
AGAACCTTCACATATCATCATACGACCTATCGCTGTAATTGTCAGGAGGCGCAGACTCGGCTCATTTCAATAATATACGTTTCCTCGCCGGCAACTTTCTTTCTCCACACGTTCAATTTTATGCAGGTTCATGAATATTGATGAGAAAAAGGATGAAAATGATTAATATGGTGGAAAGTTGAATACATGAGGCAGTGGATAACTTGGAGATTAAAGCCCAGTGACGTCTGGACAGGATTGTTTTTCTTGCCTGTAGCAGCAGATTCTTCGCTGCACCACCCGAGTAGCCCAGCGCACGCCTTTACGTAGTGAAGTTGTCGGCGGTATCGGTGTGACTCAACGCGTCTGTAAGACAGTTTGCACGCCACTGCGGGACAGAGGTTCCCTTTGGTGGACTGTGCTTCTCTCTGAGCCCACACAAACGCATGCACACACACACACACCCACACAAACGCATGCACACACACACACCCACACAAACGCTCTGAGTAGACGCTCTTGGCACCGCTTTGATGGTGAAGTATTGTCTGATCAAAGCTGTCCTCGAAGGCCTCTCCGCTCAGGGAACACTTGCCCCATTCCCCCTTTCTAGAGCTTGTTATCTTTGATCAGACAAAATGGCGAGCGGCTCAGTCGAGTCACCGAAGGGAGTCGCTGAAGGCTCAGGGCGAAGACGGACGCCACGTGTGAGCGGCTTTTTCTTTGCAAGGCTGCATGCCTGTCGTGATGAGCCCTCGGACAC
>NW_019512255.1:0-489 GCF_002814215.2 Seriola lalandi dorsalis
AACAGTGAAGAACCAGAAGCTGCAGTTCCTCTAACGACCACTAGAGTCTGGCTCCAACAGTGAGTCAGTCCCCATAGACTCCCATGTTAAAATGTCCAACTTTACAGCAGAAATAAACATGTTTACAGCCTGGTACAAAAACTGTTTTGGTCTCTAGAGCTGATTTCCTCCTTCATGACACCTGTTTATATAACTCACCTGTTTATATGACTCACCTGTTTACATATTAAGGACTACAGTTATGGAGGATTGAGGGCGTGGCCTCTTTGAGTGCCCATTTTTTAAATATCTGGGAGTTAGGGGGCGGAGTCAGGCGCTGCCAAGATGGTGATGGCAGATCAGCTGACTCTTCAGAAACCTGTGGGGGACATCCATCTCTATTTCACATTAACCTCACGTCCAGTATTACTCTTTCTTCCTGTGTGTGTGGATAACACTGAATTATACATGACTTTGTGCACGTGTGTGTGTGTGTGTGTGTGTGTGTGT
>NW_019512256.1:0-879 GCF_002814215.2 Seriola lalandi dorsalis
GGATAACTTTAGAGGAGACTGGTGTTGACCAGATGACTCTAAAGTTGTCAAAATCTTCAAAAAGGAAAACTTGTTGATGATTAAAAGTTACAAAATTACTCTGAGGCACTTCTGTTGTTTTGGTTCAGTTGGTCTTGACTTGGCTTATAAAAATAAAAGTTACTTGGAGCTTGTGGTAAAGAAAAATAAAAGACGCGAAAAGTGCAGAAATGACTAAGAGCCATGAGTTTGTGGCTAGCAGCTTACAGCTAAGAGTTGGTGAATGTATCTCTCACATATCTCAGAAGTACAGTGTGTACCAGAAAGAACGGGGCATGTGATTAACTGTGTGACCTTTAAGAAATGTGCCTTCTCATGCATAACAAGAAACACTGTTGTTACTTTGCTTAACATAACAAGAAACACTGTTGTTACTTTGCTTAACATAACAAGAAACATTGTTGTTACTTTGCTTAACATACTTTTGTTGACGTATAGTATTAGCCTACGCCCTTAGACACATGTGACACGAAGCCGCCCAGCAACACACGTCAGCTACCGTTTGAACCAATCAAACTAAGACATGCCTTACTTGTGGGGAGGAGCCATACTCCTTGACTTAAGCTAAGACACTAACAACCTCAGGCTAGATCGTTCTCATCTCTTCCTGGTACCATTGTTATGTGTACTGTACGATCTCCGCTCTCTGCAGATTGCGCAAATAAATACTTCCACTTGATTCAACTCCTGTCTCCTCAATTGTGTACCTCGACTCCCCGGCCTGGGTGAGATTACACTCCGGGTAGATCTCAACAGAGTTTACCTGGCTACAGAGCCGGGCTTTGAGCAAAGATCTCAGCTTCTAGTTTCTGCATCGTTTTCTAGCTTCAGCTTTTCAGC
>NW_019512257.1:0-592 GCF_002814215.2 Seriola lalandi dorsalis
TTTTTTTTTTTTTTATTTCTACACTGATGCAAAAGTAAATGATCAAACAAACAAGAAAATGGACAAAAATAACAGGAAAAGCTGATTTAAAAAAAGGCTCCGTGTGTCACCCCACAAGTGCCCCCCTGCTCTCTGGTCCTCTTGTCAACTTGCTTTTTCTACTTGAATCCCCAGTAAGAAAAGAATGAGTGCTGGATAAAGGTAACTCTTCAAAAGGCATATTTCAGGCCCGGCACACTCATGTGTTTATGTTGCATTAACACAAACACACACTTAAAACGACTCTGGCCTTACTGGTGTCAGGCCATTTATGTCAGCCTCATCTCGTCCCATTATTAAGGTTTGTTGGGTGGTTTAGTATTTGCTCTGTGTCAATGCTGCATACAGCGTTCATCCGTTCACCACACATTCCGCAGCGCACAGTTTTCTGGAAGCAATCAGTTGCTGAATATGTCAAACAGTTAACATCATGCAGCAAAATGGCCATACTGTTTAAAAGGTCTGCAGATTGGTGGGGACTATAACTGGCTTAAATGCAGAACATGGTTCACTGTACTGACTTACCCGTTCAATGCTTGAGTGTGCCCCCCCC
>NW_019512258.1:0-1061 GCF_002814215.2 Seriola lalandi dorsalis
AAAAATAAAGTTACAGTCACGTCTTCCGAAAACGGGTGCACCTCATTCACCGAATAAATCTAGCAGTGTGTGTGAGAGTGTGTGCACAGAGCCCAGACGTATCACCCCATAAATATAAAACTAACAGCAGAAAACCAGACATAATTCTGAAGTTGCTTGCACAGCATCCGGTATATACACTAAACAATAACAGCAGGAGGCTGCGGCGCTGGAGGAGCGCTGCTGCAGCCTCAGTCGTAATGAGCATGAGTGTGAATTGTCCGGTGGAGAAAAACAAACTTTTCTGCAACTAAAATCTGAAAAGAATGCAGTTCAGGTTCACCAGAGAAAAGACACATCGACGTTTGATTTACTAACCAAGTTACCAGTTTATTTTAAAGTCAAAGATGTGATTGAAATATTAACTAAGCAGCCTCGCCCATCAATAATCATTATAAAATAAACACGAGAATCCAGAAATGTTTCGCTTGGTCGTCTGTCGGTGGTCTCATAACCAATTAGCGCTTGTGTCAGTGTTGTGGTTGTTTGTTTTTAGCCACATTTTTATGATACACTTTGTTGTTTTTAACTCTATATTTGAACCGGATGAAGGATTTTAGTCATTGGATCTCTAGATCTCAAATAGGTTTTTTAATTTTTAAAAGAATAAATTCAGAACAGGATTAGAATCGATTCATATTACAAATACAAGTAAATACTGTTTCTACAGCAGCAACTCTAACACTACAAACTCAAAGAAAATCTCACTGAGGAGAAATCTAAAATGACAGTAAAATAAATAATGTATCTGACATCACAATACAGAGTGAAGTTTAGAAAGAGTGAAGAGCACAGACATCAGTCAGTATCAGCGCTTCCTCCTGTCCTCTGTCCTCCTCCCTGCAGCTGCCGGGATGCTTTGTCTGCAGATACACTGCTGCTGCAGAGAGGGAGGGAGAGAGGTTGCTCTGTCTCTGCCAGCGTCTCACTTAACAACAGTTTACCACATTTTAAGATGGGTGCTAAACGAAGATAATCACTTTGAGCTTCTTTGTGTCCACGCCGTGGTTGTGTAAAACACG
>NW_019512259.1:0-431 GCF_002814215.2 Seriola lalandi dorsalis
TACAGTTTCTATCATCACTAGAAACTGTTCGCTAGAAGTTCTGTCCACTTCAAACACTTCTGATATAGACTCAGAAATAACCGAGTTTACATACAATACCTCAAAAATGTTAAAAATGGTGCAGTCATAATTCTTCAAAGAAAACTCCTTGTTTCATCACTGGTTTTGCAAAGAAAGAAAAAAAAGGCTCATTATCATTTAACAAGTGCAACATCTTGGAATCAACCCGTTACATGTGAATTTGAGGCGAGGAGTAAGAGAGACAGAGAGAGAGAGAGAGAGAGAGAGAGAGAAGGCAGCTGAGCGCTGAGGCAGAAAAGCAGAGTGAGTCTGACCCCGCAGGTCGGTGGATTATGACTTTATCCAGTGCTAATGAGAGCGGCTCAGCTCTGAATCTCTTCTCCAAATCAATAAAGAGAGCTAATAAGAGC
>NW_019512260.1:0-313 GCF_002814215.2 Seriola lalandi dorsalis
CTCCACTCTGGGAAACTCAAGTCTTTCTGCATTAGGCCACGTTCCAGTGACACTCCACCCAAGATCTATCATCCTGGCACGAAGCGCCGCCTGAGACGAGGCTGTTAAACTTCCAGCTGACGGAGATCACAGACTTAATCTTAATAATGATTTCACAGCAGCAAAAACAAATATCATATTGCTTTAATTTAGCTTTAATATCCCCGAATCCTGACCATTAAACTATCACTGGACTGTGTGTTATCTGGAAGGCTTGGCACTGTATATATATATACATATATATATATATATATATATATATATATATATATAT
>NW_019512261.1:0-3931 GCF_002814215.2 Seriola lalandi dorsalis
GTATAGTAAGGCATAAAAAGTCAAAAAAACGATACAGTATAGTAAGGCATAAAAACGTCATAGTATAGTAAGGCATAAAAAGACATTAAAACGATATAGTATAGTAAGGCATAAAAAGTCATTAAAACGATATAGTATAGAAAGGTATAAAACGACATTACAATGACATAGTATAGTGAGGCATAAAAAGTCATTAAAATGATATAGTATAGTAAGGCATAAAAAGTCAATAAAACAATATAGTATACTAAGGCATAAAAAAACATTAAAACAACATAGTAAAACAAGGCATAAAAAGTCATTAAAATGACATATTATAGTGAGGCATAAAAAGTCATTAAAATGATATAGTATAGTAAGGCATAAAAAGTAAAAAAAACAATATAATATAGTAAGACATAAAAAGTAAAAAAAACGTCATAGTATAGTAAGGCATGAAAATGTCAAAAACGTCATAGTATAGTAAGGCATAAAAAATAAAAAAAACGTCATAGTATAGTAAGATATAAAACGTCATAAAAACGTTATAGTTTAATAAGGCATAAAAAGTCATTAAAACGATATAGTATAGTAAGGTATAAAAAGTTATAAAAATATCATAGTATTTTAAGGCATGAAAAGTCATAAAATCGTCATAGTATAGTAAGGCATAAAATAGCATCAAAATGTCATAGTATAGTAAGACATAAAACGTCATTAAAATGACACAGTATAGTAAGGCATAAAAAGGAATAAAACCATCATAGTATAGTAAGTCAGAAAAAGTCACAAAAACATTATAGCATAGTAGGTGAAAACCATCATAGAATAGTAAGGCATAAAAAGGCATAAGAACTTCAAACCATAGTAAGACAGAGAATAGTGTAAGATATTAATTGTTTTACATGCATATAAGTTTGACTCTAGAATATGAATGATGTTTAACTGTATATATGTGTAGGACATGGAGTTATTTAGGAATCATTTGGAGGTCCTGGTTGGATCCAAGAATGTTTGTGTTTGCTTTAATTGTTAGATCCCTACGGATGGAGAATGATGTCAGATGCTCTGAACAAGGATGAGTAACAGCTAAGAGGCCCCATGGACATGAAAATCTCCAGATGAACATCAGCTTGTCACGCACATCAGAGAGTAAAAGACCAAACAAGCAGACAAAGTTTTGTTCCTCAAAGAGAGACCTTGGTGTCCTTTGTACCAGATCTGTCCTTCATGCACAAATAAAACCTGCCATATTAAAGTGTTGAATTGTCGGTCTGATTGTATTGTTTTTCATCTTTCTGTCATGTAGTAGTAAGGCATAAAAAGTCAAAAAAACATCATAGTATAGTAAGACATAAAAAGTCAAAAAAACGACATAGTATAGTAAGGCATAAAAAGTCAAAAAAACGACATAGTATAGTAAGGCATAAAAAGTCAAAAAAACGTTATAGTATAATAAGGCATGAATAGTCATAAAACGTCATAGTATAGTAAGGCATAAAAAGTCAAAAAAACGATATAGTATAGTAAGGCATAAAAACGTTATAGTATAATAAGGCATAAAAAAATCATTAAAACGATATAGTATAGAAAGGTATAAAACGTCATTACAATGACATAGTATAGTAAGGCCTAAAAAGTCATTAAAAGGACATAGTATAGTAAGGCATAAAAAGTTATAGAAATATCATAGTAATTTAAGGCATGAAAATTCATAAAACTGTCATAGTATAGTAAGGTATAAAAAGACACAAAAAAGTCATAGTATAGTAAGGCATAAAAAGTCAGAAAAACATTATAGTAAGATAAAAAACATCATAGTATAGTAAGGCATAAAAAGTCAGAAAAACATTATAGTATAGTAAGATAAAAAACATCATAGTATAGTAAGGCATAAAAAGGAATAAAACCATCATAGTATAGTAAGGCATAAAAAGTCAGAAAAACATTATAGTATAGTAAGATAAAAAAACATCATAGTATAGTAAGGCATAAAAAGGAATAAAACCATCATAGTATAGTAAGTCAGAAAAAGTCAAAAAAACATTATAGTATAGTAAGGTAAAAACAATCATAGTATAGTAAGGCATGAAAATGCATAAAAACTTCAAACCATAGTAAGACATAGAATAGTGTAAGATATTAATTGTTTTACATGCATATAAGTTTGACTCTAGAATATGAATGATGTTTAACTGTATATATGTGTAGGACATGGAGTTATTTAGGAAACATCTGGAGGTCCTGGTTGGATCCAAGAATGTTTATGTTTGCTTTAATTGTTAGATCCCTACGGATGGAGAATGATGTCAGGTGCTCTGAACAAGGATGAGTAACAGCTAAGAGGCCCCACGGACATGAAGATCTCCAGATGAACATCAGCTTGTCACGCACATCAGAGAGTAAAAGACCAAACAAGCAGACAAAGTTTTGTTCCTCAAAGAGAGACCTTGGTGTCCTTTGTACCAGATCCGTCCTTCATGCACAAATAAAACCTGCCATATTAAAGTGTTGAATTGTCGGTCTGATTGTATTGTTTTTCATCTTTCTGTCATGAAAAATCATAATTTCAATGAAGCATAAAAAGTTATAAAAAAACTCATAGTATAGTAAGGCATAAAAAGTAATAAAAATGACACAGTCTAGTAAGGAATAAAAAGTCATAAAAACATCATAGTATAGTAAGGCACAAAAAGTTAAAAGAACATGATAGGATACTAAAGCATAAAAAGTCATAAAAACGTCATAGTATATTAAAGCATGAAAATTCATAATAACGTCATAGTATAGTAAAGCATAAAAAGTCAAAAAAACATCATCGTATAGTAAGACATAAAACGTCATTAAAATGACATAGTATAGTAAGGCATAAAAGTCAAAAAAATGATATAGTATAGTAAGGCATAAAAAGTCATTAAAATGACATAGTATAGTAAGGGATAAAAAGTCATTAAAAAGGACATATTATATAATAAAGCATAAAAAAGTCATAGTATAGTGAGGCATAAAAAGTCATTAAAACGACATAGTATAGTACGGCATAAAAAGTTAATAAAACGATATAGTATAATAAGGCATAAAAAGTCATAAAAAAAAGTCATAGTATATTAAGGCATAAAAATTAAAAAAAACGATATATTATAGTAAGGCATAAAAAGTCAATAAAACGACATAGTATAGTTAGGCATAAAAAGTAAAAAAAACGATATGGTATAGTAAGGCATAAAAAGTAAAAAAAAAGATATAGTATAGTAAGGCATAAAAAGTCATTAAAACGACATAGTATAGTAAAGCATAAAAAGTCATTAAAATGACACAATATAGTAAGGCATAAAAAGCCATTAAAAGGAAATAGTATAGCAAAGCATAAAAACGTCATAGTATAGTAAGGCATAAAAAGTCCAAAAAACGTCATAGTATAGTAAGGCATAAAAAGTCAAAAAAACGATATAGTATAGTTAGGCATAAAAAGTCAAAAAAACGATATAGTATAGTAAGGCATAAAAAGTCATAAAAACATCATAGTATAGTAAGGCATAAAAAGTCATTAAAACGACATAGTATAGTAAAGCATAAAAAGTCATTAAAATGACATCATAGTATAGTAAGACATAAAAAGTCAAAAAATGTCATAGTATAGTAAGGCATTAAAGTCAATAAAACGACATAGTATAGTAAAGCATAAAAACGTCATAGTATAGTAAGGCATAAAAAGTCAAAAAAACGATATAGTATAGTAAGGCATAAAAAGTCATAAAAACGTCATAAGATAGTAAGACATAAAACGTCATTAAAATGACATAGTATAGTAAGACATAAAAGGTCAAATAAAGTCATAGTTTAGAAAGGCATAAAACGTCATTAAAATGACATAGTATAGTAAGGCATAAAAGTCAATAAAATGATATAGTATAGTAAGGCATAAAAAGTAAAATAAACGATAAAGTATAGT
>NW_019512262.1:0-578 GCF_002814215.2 Seriola lalandi dorsalis
TATCCTCTAGTAGGGTCACAGGGGGGCTGGAGCCTATCCCAGCATCTTTTCGGGCGAGAGGCGGGGTACACCCCGGACAGGTCGCAAGTCCATCGCAGGGCAAACACATAGAGACAGACAACCATTCACTTTTTGGCATTCCCAAACGATGAGATAATAGAACCACTGCAGCAGAACTCACACTGTGGGGATACCAACAACTTCATTGGTATAAAATCCGAGAGTATAATATCCTCTGTAATACTCCACTTGATGATCTGTATTTTGAGAAAAGTTTACCATCGTTCCAAACTTCATTAATCAATTGAGGTTTTAAAAGGTAGAACATCCTTTTCACTGTCACACGTTTTAATTGTTTGTAAGAGGAGTTCAGTGAAGAATAATAAATTGTTTCTTACAGAATCAGTTTGAATTTGGGTAAATATTTCATTAGTTGTCCATATACATGGAGAGAAAATCTTCACTGTAAAAGCAGCAAAGAAACTGGTAAATTAAAACAATTTTAAAACATTAAAACAAAGCATGAATAAATTCAGAAAGACAATTCATAAATCATTGTGTGTAAGCACATATTTTGT
>NW_019512263.1:0-983 GCF_002814215.2 Seriola lalandi dorsalis
TCTGAGTCTGACAAAGTCTGAGAAACACTGATCAGGTCAGAACTGTGGTCCAGTGGAGTCACCACAAAACAAACTACAGCTCGTTATCCTGCAGATATTGTCTTTATGAGCTCATGGAAGTAACACAGAGACGCTCATGTTGTGTCTCGCTCAGTTCAACATCCTGACCAATCACTGTCATGTTCAGGGACCATGTGACCAGATACTGGAGGAGGTTCTGAGCTCTAACAGACGTCCCAGTGGATCCACGATGAGACAGAGAGAGTTAAACACCCTCACAACAACAGGGACACTGGGAAGAGATGATGCTGCTGACTTTTAAAACTAACTTCTCATCACCTGCGTTGTGATGGAGGCAGGTAGAAGCTGGACAAAAGTAAAGGGACAGTGACGGAGCAGAAGTCTTCATGTGAATCAGGTGGGACTGAGACAGCTCCATCTGATCTGAGGTGATGCAGCAGCAGCTGGAGACATCTGTCAAACTTTAATTTAACTCCCAGCCTCCCAGAGAGGAGGACATTACCATCACAACCTCTGTCAGACCTGCCCCCCCTGCTCCGCCCTCCCCACCGGTGACTGGTGTAGAGGCAACAAGGCAGCAGTGAGGGAGGATGAGATTTTCAGGCTCAGCTCTCAGCCCGGGGGGGTTGTGCCCCTCCATCAGAGGAAATCTATTTAAAGGCGTGAGACTTCTCACTATCCGCCAGAGACAGACATGATGTTAGCCGTGTGGTAGTGGAGCAGCAGGACACTCTGAAGGACAAATCAAGCTCCTTCATGTTGTATCAGACACATGAGGCTGCTGGAGGAAATCATCCTCTGAAGGTCAGAAACAGATCACATGATGTTTCTGTTGTAAACACACAGGAGTCTCATTATGAAACAAAGACACTGTCATGATGACATCATGACATCACACTAAACGCTGCTCAGCATTTATACTTTTGTATTAACATAAATCTCTTTGATAATTTTCTATCAAG
>NW_019512264.1:0-630 GCF_002814215.2 Seriola lalandi dorsalis
ATTCTAAATTTCCCATGTTTCTGATAACCAATGTAATTGTCTAATACTTCTCTTAATAAAAATTATGTTCAAACTCTCTAATTTATATAATTGCTTCTACCTTATCATATTTAATCTGTTAAACTAACATCGATAGAACTCAAATAAAACTCCCGCACAGATGGTTTAAATTAAAGGTCTTACAATAGCCATTACTCCTTCCTTTCCTGGTAGGCTTGTAATGGGAAACATCTGCAGGAAGTGTTGAGCACAATTGTGCACGGGTCCAGTTTGTGCACTCAGGGCCGGCATGATGACTCGTCTGAAGTTATCTGCTGCTGTGCGTGATGTACTGTCTCATTCAAACGAGTAAAGCAGTCGCTCGGTCAGTTCCAACTTGTTGATGTAATGCAAAGTGATACAAAGATGAGTGATTTTGCAGTGATCATCTGTCCACATATACAAAGTGATATTCCACCATCAGTCAGTTGCATTCTCACTACTCTAATGATGATGAATTGAGGGGCGAAAGGGTGTCTGGTAGAAATTCACAAAAAGTTTCTCTGATGTAACTTAATGACTACTGATTATATAAATAAAAGTGGGGCGGTGAGTATGGCTTTACTCTATTGTCGTACTGATGATTTACCA
>NW_019512265.1:0-630 GCF_002814215.2 Seriola lalandi dorsalis
TGGTAAATCATCAGTACGACAATAGAGTAAAGCCATACTCACCGCCCCACTTTTATTTATATAATCAGTAGTCGATAAGTTACATCAGAGAAACTTTTTGTGAATTTCTACCAGACACCCTTTCGCCCCTCAATTCATCATCATTAGAGTAGTGAGAATGCAACTGACTGATGGTGGAGAATCACTTTGTATATGTGGACAGATGATCACTGCAAAATCACTCATCTTTGTATCACTTTGCATTACATCAACAAGTTGGAACTGACCGAGCGACTGCTTTACTCGTTTGAATGAGACAGTACATCACGCACAGCAGCAGATAACTTCAGACGAGTCATCATGCCGGCCCTGAGTGCACAAACTGGACCCGTGCACAATTGTGCTCAACACTTCCTGCAGATGTTTCCCATTACAAGCCTACCAGGAAAGGAAGGAGTAATGGCTATTGTAAGACCTTTAATTTAAACCATCTGTGCGGGAGTTTTATTTGAGTTCTATCGATGTTAGTTTAACAGATTAAATATGATAAGGTAGAAGCAATTATATAAATTAGAGAGTTTGAACATAATTTTTATTAAGAGAAGTATTAGACAATTACATTGGTTATCAGAAACATGGGAAATTTAGAAT
>NW_019512266.1:0-1353 GCF_002814215.2 Seriola lalandi dorsalis
AGCACATGTCACATCTGGATCAGTCTGATTTGGACACTGAGGACATTCAGGGCTGAGTATAGCTTGTCCTGTCAGTCTAAGAAACTAGCATTAGCTAATGTTAGCTCAGCAGCCAAAGATGAGACAGAGGGCTACCAATAAGACAAATTACATGATTTGATTTGAATAATTAAAGATATTACATAAAGTAGGTAATATCTCTAATTGTGATCCATAATCAATGGATCTAGTTTTCTAGATAAAGACGTATTTTCAAGTTCTTTGAAGTTGAGGTACAGATTCAAATATTTGTCAGTGGTGTGGTGAAGCCTTGTTAAAGCAAAGGCATTTGTTTACTCATCATCCCGTTATATGCCTCATTTACAATATGTTGAATATCAAGTCTTATATAATTTTAATATGATTGTGTTTGTTTAAAATAATACTGTGAGATATTTAGTGTCTTTGGATGAGTTGTATTAAAAGTAGTTTATAAGGGATTAAATAGCAGTCCCAGTCTTTAATGAAGAAGTTATGAGACTGCATGCTGCAGACTGATTATGGAGGTGTGGCCAAACAACAGACAGAGGCTTCCAGTCGAGGATTAGTGAGTGGATCTTTTGGTGCCAAGTGATGCATGGCTCTGGGATTTACTCTAAACTACTGCCACACTTTTACCACCAAGATTACCACGACTGAATTTCGTCTGCAGATGTTCGTTAGCACGGTGTGTTGCGCGACTGAGTTTTTCCTTTTTGTTTTCTAACTGATGAAGTTTCTGCTTAAACACACGAGAGACGCACATTCTTTAGAAATCATTGGAAACAACTAGTGTTTTAAGATTCAAAATTAAAGTAACTTATTAGCTAGGTAACCAACTGTCAGGTGTGTGTTGGCTGTCAGATGCTAAAGTTTTAACTACACCATGACGTATCCGGGAGGTTTCTTTTTTCGCAAATTTTGGAAAGCTTTCGTTAATTACTGTCTTTCCGTCTCTCCCCATTAACTTTTTCCAACCGATATGTTCTCTTTTGGATCAATGATTTTATTTCATTAGTTGTTTTTTTTTTTTAATTTTACCGCAATTAGACCCGTCTACCCCTCAAACACACACGCTGTTATCACTTCTCCTCACTTTTAATTTCCTGTCCAGTCATTCAGATGCTCCATCACTCCTTTTTCCTGTGCTGTGTGTTTATTTCAGGGTGAAAATGAAAGTGTGAAACCTGTCAGCTTGAGTGAGCGTGTTATTACAACATTGCCAGAACAGAGGTGATGGAGAAGGTAAATGGTTTGTGAAGTTTTCCATTCAGGTCGCCAGACAGCAAAGTGTGAAATTCAAGATGTGTTTCATCTTCCTCTGACCTGCCTCGC
>NW_019512267.1:0-874 GCF_002814215.2 Seriola lalandi dorsalis
GTGAACACAGTCAGCTCCCATGTACTCTGTGTTTACCAAGCACTGTTTACTAATGCAGCACCTTTAAATCCAACAAGACGAGATCTTTCCAGGGAGTAACCTGCTTGTCATCCCTTCAGCGACGAGTGAACAGCGCTGCAGCACTGAAGAGCAAACACAGGGAGTTTACTGGAGTTAGTGAAAGTGAACTGAGAACACCCTCTGAACAGCAGGAACACTGCGGCTTTCTGAACGGGGGGGAAGCGGATTGTTTAAACTCGCTCTGTATTTCAAACAGGCACATTTCTGCCTTTTCTTGACATTCCATTAACAACACTGGTTGCAGCTTCCGCACAGAGAGGACTAAGCTGGGCTGCAAGGAGAGGAGGAGGAAGGGGGATTGATGGGGGGGGATGACGGAGAGTTGGCTTGAGTCATACTGCCATCTAGTGTCGGCTAAGGCATCAACAGGTGCTGTCCATGGTGCTGTCCATGGTGCTGTCCATGGTGCTGTCCATGGTGCTGTCCATGGTGCTGAGCATGCACACAACAATACATCTGTCTGGTTGCCTTTTGCTCTCTGAAGACAACCAGGGCTGATCGGGGGCAGGTGTCAAGTAGGTTCTGTCATGTGAAGGATGCTGAGATGTAATGGTGTTTATTAAATAATTTAATATAAAAACAACACATTTAAAACACACATGTACATAATGATGAAATATTGGATATAAACCAGCTCCCTGATTACAGGCCGAAAAATCGGAAATTGCATTTGTTTTCCTTCTTTTATATTTTTAATTTATATCTTTAATTTTCTTTGTGGTCTGTTGAAGGTGAGGTTTGGCAGTTATGATGTCCGTCAGTTAGTGGTCTGCTGAGTCAGTCCAACGCCTGA
>NW_019512268.1:0-898 GCF_002814215.2 Seriola lalandi dorsalis
GTAAAGAGGAAATTAAGGAAGAGAAGTGGGATTAACCACAACTGGACTGTTCCTTTGGTCTCCAGTGTCAGTACGACACAGAGCATGATCTAACATGTCACCACAACATCTCCCACATCTGTGAACATCTGTATGGAATAATCTGCATTTGATAGCTCTATTCTATAATAATAATGATAATAATAATAATGATGAATGAATTAAAGCTATGGTATTAAAATTCACTATGACAAAGTGTTGGCCTGACATGACATGACATGATGATTAGTTGCTCTTAGAAGTGGAAACCGTGACATGATCAGTGTCTGTAGGTGGGTCCTGCATTATAATTTCATATCATATGATTTAATTAAGAACTCATTTTCCTCTCCCTTCCTTGTCATGGAGTTTCAAAGGGCCGTATCTCAAAACTTCATCTGCATGTCCCTTTAACACTTTGACCTATTTTCTTTCTTCTTCTTTCTTAAAGACTGGCCCTCAGGTGTTAATTGAACAAAAGAGCAGCAGCTTGTAAACTTCCAGTCAGCTAATCACTAGGATGTTGTGATTTCAGTTGTTTTTGTGTAAAACATGATTCATGTAAATCTTCTGTTTGCTGATTGCACCATAATGTAAACTACAGCAGATACTAACAGCAGCATAAACAACTACAGTTACAGTTTCAGTCTCACACCTGATGATCCTCTTCTGGATCTGTTGGTGGATTTCACTGTGGTCTCTATAAAAACACAGGACGGACTGAGGACAGTGACCCAGCTGCTGATCACAGAGTCTTACCTTTCATATAGGAACTCCTCATCCACACTGAAGTAATGTGTGCTGGCTGTGTTCTTCGGTTTGACACGAAGAGTGGCAAAGTACAGCCGATCTGTGACAGACAGACAGACAGACAGACAGA
>NW_019512269.1:0-760 GCF_002814215.2 Seriola lalandi dorsalis
ATTTCCCAGTATAGCAAGGCATAGAACGTCATAAAAACATCACAGTATAGTAAGGCATAAAAATGTTATAAAACATCACAATATAGCAAGGCATAAAACGTCAAAAAACGTCATTGTATAGTAAGGCATAAAAATGTAAAAAGAAAAACGTCATAGTGTGGTAAGAGATACAATGTCATAGTATAGTAAGGCATAAAAATGTAAAAATAAACATTTTAGTATGGTAAGACATACAATGTAATAGTATACTAAGGCTTAAAAATGTCAAAAAATGTAATAGCATAGTAAGGCATAAAAACATCATAGTATAAAAAGGCATAAAACATCCCGGTATAGCAAGGCATAGAACATCATAAAAACATCACAGTATAGTAAAGCATAAAAGCCTCAAAAAAACGTCATAGTAGAGTAAGGCATAAAAATGTAAAAAATTTTATAGTATAGCAAGGCATAAAACATAATAAAAATGTCACAGTATAGAAGTTATAAAAATGTCAAAAACATCATAGTATAAAAATGTCATAAAAACATCATTGTATTTGATGGCATAAAAATGTCAAAAAATGTAATAGCATAGTAAGGCATAAAAACATCATAATATAAAAAGTCATAAAACATCCCAGTATAGCAAGGCATAGAACATCATAAAAACATCACAGTATAGCAAGGCATAAAACGTCAAAAAACGTCATAGTATAGTAAGACATAAAAATGTCAAAAAAACGTCATTGAATAGTAAGGCATAAAAACGTCAAAAAAC
>NW_019512270.1:0-1191 GCF_002814215.2 Seriola lalandi dorsalis
TTTTTTTTTTTTTTTTTTTTTTTTTTTTTTTTTTTTTTTTTTTTTTTTTCCAACAAGCATCTGGAAGCTGGTGCAGTTCAAAATATTTAAAGTGCGTTAATCAATTGACTATTTTTCTCACTGAGAGCAGAATGCATTTTTGTCCAACAGGCTCAATAAACTATTTGCACTTGTTTGTACATTTGAAGCCTTATTTGTCCATGGGAAAAGAAGACAAACATTTTAAGACAGATTAAAGGTAAAGCAACACTTCTCATTTATTATTGCAGACATTGTTCGTTAAATGACCAAGTAAACGTTCCTAGCTTTTTCAATTAAACTAAAACTTTTCGTATAGTAGCTTTCATACAGGTTAGTGCAGTTCAGAGTGTTTTACAGACGACTGAGAAGCTGAAAATATTAGAATAACAGTAAAACAATTTGAGACTCGTACACAAGAAAAAAGAAAAGCTAATGATAAAGACTTAATGAAATAAAGACTTGATAAAATGGATAAAAGAAAGAACATTAATGAGGGAACATTTTAAAACATGATAAATAAATAAGAAGAAATAAAATAAATGATGGCCTTAAAGAGGTATAGGTCTTAATGGGTTTTAGTATTTCAAGACATCAACACTTCTAGCTGCTCAATTTTCAGGAGCTTTCAACTGCATCTGAAAATCTGCTGATGACAGTGAGATGTGGTTAAAGTAGCAGTAAGTGGACCTTGAGTGAATTTTTTTTTTTTTACTGTTGTCCATGTTGTTCTTTGCTCATTGTGAGGTCACTTTGGCCAGTCCTCACAGTTTTAAAGAGCTTTTTGAGGAACACCTGCAATGGCTGAGGTCAGAGTCAGGATAATTCTCTACAACATGAATGAAACCCAAAGTAACATCTCTGTAGAGATTGAAACGTGTGATGGACACGCAGCAGGTACATTCAAAATTTATACAGGAAGTTAGTTATTATTATAATTATTATTATTAATAATAAAAAGTTGTGACAGTTGACCTGTTTGAGGTGGATTACATACTCAAATCAGGTAAATAGAATTAAAAAATAAAAACAATAAAAACAACCAATGATTAGTAATTATTAATAATAATTATTATTATTTAATATTTATTTATTTATATCTTATTAATAAAAAATAAATAATTATGAATAATTATTATTATTTAAATATTTATTTATTTTATTTTTTATTCT
>NW_019512271.1:0-404 GCF_002814215.2 Seriola lalandi dorsalis
GGCAGAGAAAAAAAATAACAGCCCGATCTGTCGGCATTATTCTCGTTTAACGCTCCCTCCATTTCACCTCTTTAATGAGAGGAATATTCGCTCCAGTAATGGCGAAAGACTTGAAATTGGTAACGATTTGTTGCTCACACACACACACACTCACACACACTCGGAGGTGATAAGGTGGTGGTGGTGGGGGGGGTAGAGGGAAATGGTGTTGGCAGGGGTGGGTGTGTGTTTTCCCTCAAGCACCACAACCCAGTCCTTTATGGATCATGGCAATTTTCAGGGATTGTAACTCAAGGACAAACAGCTAAAAATAGAGGGGTGGTGCACGACTCTTGCGATAGCAGGGAGGGGAGGCGGGAGGTGGGAGGAGGTGTGTGTATAGTGTGTGTGTGTGTGTGTGTGTG
>NW_019512272.1:0-322 GCF_002814215.2 Seriola lalandi dorsalis
ATATTGTATTATTGACTATCACAAGTTCACTCTGAAATATAAGAAAGAGCTCATCTGGAAAGAATTCTGTCTGATATTTTTAACTCATTTTTTGAGTATGTTTGTGATGATTTGATAGTGACAGTAGAGAGCTGTTGTATTTTAGTAACATTACAGCTCTGCATGTTCTGTGTCCATGTATTTGTTGTTGAGTTAATTAGTTAAACTGTTTGCTTTCCTCTTTTTTTTCTTTCTGTCTTTTCTGCTGGCTTTGAATCGACTCCCATTAACACTTGGACGCACGCACACACACACACACACACACACACACACACACACACAC
>NW_019512273.1:0-1066 GCF_002814215.2 Seriola lalandi dorsalis
ACACACACACACAGCCTCAAGAGTGTTTCTTTTCCTTTCAAAATAAGATATCCGCCAGTGAAAGAAATGATTCGTACCCAATAAATAAATAAATAAACTAAAACAAACCGTCAACAATGTTATTTGTAATGATACCTTTTGTTATTCCTCTTATATTTTAGGTCATTGAACACATCTTAGACATGATAGTCTTGAATTGCTTTTAAAGCAATAAGCAACAACCCGCTTGACAGCAAAAGTTATTTTGCTGTGACACATTTTGAAGTATCAACACACATAAATAATTAAACAACCCAATTTGTAAAGGGAGTTGCTGTATTGCTAGTTGTTATTAGATTAGATTAGATTAACTTTATTTATCCCACAACTGGGAAATTCACACATATATTGCTGTAGATACACAAAGTCAAGTGACTATGACTTGTCAAATGCCACCAGCCCCAACAAATGGGAAGTGAGACCTCTTAAGTTCCTGCCTTCCTCTTTTTATATAAAGTGGCAGTTCATTTAGTAAGGGTCTTTGCTGAGTTGTTTTCCCCAGATATTCTCTTTTACAGATGTTGTACAAACAACACAAAAAGGAGTCGACCTGATTCTTTATCTCTGCTGTTCCAGCCAGAGGGAGTAGCCGTCTTGACCTGGCCCTAACTGGTGAGTGTGCTGATCCGACAAGGAAATATTTTCTGTTATCTCACTGGAACTGTTGTTGTATGTAACATACAGGGGGCAGTGCACTGTCAAAAATCAATATCACTTATCTCCTTAAATCAACTGTAAAAAGAACATTGAGAATCCCGTCAAGTTCAGTTTCCCACAGTCTTGTTTCAAGATTGACAATATATGTTGGGGAACTACATTACAACTACACTACATAGGACATTGTATCAAGGTTTTTCTATTTTATTACTACAAATTCAATTAATGACTGATTTTCAGCCGATAAAAAGACACCAACGTAATGTTGTTGATGGTAAATTCAAACAGTTTCCGACCGAGGGCAGTGAAGTTTCAGAGCGGTTTTTAACATAGCATTCAGTACAGCTGTAGTATGAACTCTATCACATCT
>NW_019512274.1:0-1318 GCF_002814215.2 Seriola lalandi dorsalis
TTTTTTTTTCCTCTGCAGTTTCCCCCTGGCCTCTTTGTGGCTGTGGCAAGCTGAGACTTGTGTATGAGGTCTATACAAATATTGTGTGTACGCCAGGGACAATGTAAGGGTTTGAATGAGACCCAGCTGAGTGAAATCTGAGTCTGTACGCTGTGTTTACAGCTACGTATCTCCGTCTGTAATCATGAGGACTCACAGGGGCTGCTATTGACAGCATACTGCAAACCACCGCTTTCTACTCCACCACTACGTTGTTGTCACTCCACCTGGATGTGACTTGAAACACCCGCTTTTACTCCCCTGAGGTGAGATGACCTCCTCACTCCGGTCAGAGTGGTTGCGACACCTCATCTGTTGTTACAGGCTGCGTCAGTTTGAACTGTCAAGTCACTGCAGACTACATTTCCTGAAGTAACTGTATCCTCTTTCCTACATCCCCCACTTCTCCAACACGCTGTTATCTTCAAGCTTCACCTTCCTTGCCCCTCCTCCTTTTGCTTTCTCAGTAAAATGCTGTCTACGCCTGATTGCACAGGGAACGACTTGACGAGTGGATTTACTGCACAGATAATCAATACGACTATAAAAAGATTGCATTATATAGTATAAGGGGCACGGTGTTGTTGTGGGCTGTGTCAGCTGGCTGGACTCTCCCGGGCTGTTTTCACAGCTGTGGGGAATGAATTAACCCTTTCCTGTTCGCTGCCCTGCCTTTTATCAACCAAACAAGCCAAGGAGGTGTTTCTTTCCTCTGAACTGGTGGACTCAGTCCCAGGGCATGAGAGGAGGTGTTATTATGCTATTTTTGGTGTTGTTATCTATCCTGAGGACAGACGCAGGTTTGGGCATGCTGTTTACAGTATCTCTTGCTGCTATAGGTGCAGCACGAAGTCAAGTGTCGTCTCTCTTGAGGGGCATGCCGGGGCAGAGGGAGAGAGAGAGAGAGAGAGAGAGAGAGAGAGAGGAACTCACATGTTGCCTCTGTGGTCCTGCGGCTGTAGGTGCGGCGGGCACGGTACCTGACCACCAGCTCTCCGCTCTCCATCATGGGTTCAAATGCCTCTCTGTACATGCAAACACAGGTCACACAAAACACAATGAGAGGTCAGCGCAGCGGATACGTGAACGCTGCTGAGAGCGTGGCATTGCTCCATAAATCATGAGAATTTCAAAACAGACGTATTCTACTCCATCTAAACGCTTCAGAGTGCATGCACAAGTGGCTCAACCAGGCCAAGAAAGTGAAGAAAAAAAACAAACAAAAAAAAAAAAACTTTTTTGGTTTGGCACAGCTACCGAGTTCCTCCCTTCTACCCAC
>NW_019512275.1:0-529 GCF_002814215.2 Seriola lalandi dorsalis
ATGAGAGGAGGTGTTATTATGCTATTTTTGGTGTTGTTATCTATCCTGAGGACAGACGCAGGTTTGGGCATGCCGTTTACAGTATCTCTTGCTGCTATAGGTGCAGCATGAAGTCAAGTGTCGTCTCTCTGAGGGGCATGCCGGGGCAGAGGGAGAGAGAGAGAGAGAGAGAGAGGAACTCACATGTTGCCTCTGTGGTCCTGCGGCTGTAGGTGCGGCGGGCACGGTACCTGACCACCAGCTCTCCGCTCTCCATCATGGGTTCAAATGCCTCTCTGTACATGCAAACACAGGTCACACAAAACACAATGAGAGGTCAGCGCAGCGGATACGTGAACGCTGCTGAGAGCGTGGCATTGCTCCATAAATCATGAGAATTTCAAAACAGACGTATTCTACTCCATCTAAACGCTTCAGAGTGCATGCACAAGTGGCTCAACCAGGCCAAGAAAGTGAAGAAAAAAAACAAACAAAAAAAAAAAAACTTTTTTGGTTTGGCACAGCTACCGAGTTCCTCCCTTCTACCCAC
>NW_019512276.1:0-573 GCF_002814215.2 Seriola lalandi dorsalis
ACAGAGGTCTGTCAGATCAAAGTACAGCTTCACAGACATGATGATGCTGTTTTCTGACAACTACCTATTCTTTATGTTCTTAACTGATTTGCATTTTCTTCTCTTTTATTTCTTGCAACACACCTTCATGTTTACCTGAACTAAGACTCCAGCCATCACCGTCTCACCTCACACTCTTTAGGCTTTGGAAACACACGCGCACGCACACACGCATGATGCACGCACATACACACTCACACACACACTCAAACACACACACACACACACACACACACACACACACAAACAGGAGCTGTCATACTCTACTCTAGTCTTCGCTGGAGCCTGTGACCCACAGATGCGAGTGCACAGGCCTTGAGTGACAGACGAATGCTCCCCAGCCCTGAGAACAATTAGCACAGCTAGGGGGTTGGAGACAGAGAGGGAGAGAGAGGGGCTGTCATATGGAGGCAGCTCACTGAAGAGAGACGAGAGGTTGTGACCCTACTCCAGCGCACTGTGTTCAGTCACCAGATACTCCAAACTACAAGACTTGTTGACGAAGACAGAGCGACACAGAGACAGTGACAAACA
>NW_019512277.1:0-720 GCF_002814215.2 Seriola lalandi dorsalis
CAAGTAAGGCTGTAGCTGCAAAACCTCTAGTGTCTTGAATTGCTATGAATTGGAATGTTTCATGTGTAAGAGGAAGAATGTGTCTGAAAGTTACATAATCTTGCTTTAAAGTCTGGTGTGTGAAGAACTGCACTAATGTTTTAGAGCACAAATATAGAGTCCCGCTCCCGATCTAAATGGGTAATGTGATTTGAGTGTGAGAAAACCTAAATATTCCTGTATAATAAGAAAATGTTGGAAACTTACAAATCTTCCTCTGTCTTAGACTTATTTCTATTGGCTGGACCGCAACAGTGGGGCCAGCCCTATAAATGCAAATGTCACGGACTGACTGACTGACTGACTGATAGAGTTGAGTGATCAAGTTACATCACTTGTCAGCCGAATGCCATGAGACTGAGTCATAAAGTTACACTATTGGTGGGCCGGCCGAGTGTTGGACTTTCCTCATTGGCCATTGATCTTTCAAAATGTATTTGCATGAAGAGTTTCTATTAGGGGGGCGTTTATAGTGTTGCCATTTTAGTGCATTTGTCGCTAGATATAGACAGTTTTTTTTCTTTTTTTTTTTAAAAAGCACCCAGCGATAAATCTAGCCACCTTAGCTTTTTACCATAGACAATTGCCCATAATGCCCTGTGAGCGAAAGGAATACTTCTCTCTGTGTCTACTCAGTGAGTGGCAGAGAGGTGGAGCAGCAGTTTATTACCCAGAAGGAGG
>NW_019512278.1:0-315 GCF_002814215.2 Seriola lalandi dorsalis
TGGCAGTATTGTTTTTCTGTCATGACAATAAAGCTCCATTGAATTGAAGTGAATTGAATTGTCAGACCTCCTCAGGCTCTTTCCACCGTCCCCTCATATCTGAAGTCAGGCCCTGGACAAAGACCCGGTCCTGTCCTGTAGACATCACATGTCTCTGCTCCTCTGGCACGGGGACTGAGATGCAGCCAAGTGCACGCGCATTAGACCAGCGCGCTGCAGACGCACCGTTACGCAATAAGGCAACAGTGGGGGAAACCCGCCTTCAGCTTTTACGCATGAACGCACTGCGGCCGAATTCGGAGTTGATAGTGTGGG
>NW_019512280.1:0-627 GCF_002814215.2 Seriola lalandi dorsalis
TGTTTATATTATAATATGTGTTGAAAATATATACAGGGTCCAAAAGTGCGAGACAACTTTCCCAGAATGTGAACATACATTTTCAATATTAATACGATATTAATAAGAAAAACATTTATATTTTTCATATATATCCTGTTTTAATAAACTTGCACATATAAATTAAATGAATACCATTAACATATTGTCTCACAACATCTTAAACCAAATAAAAATTGATCATATAGATATTTCTTATTATACGTACATATACAAATTTTACTATGGGGGTTTCATTAATGTTATAAATGTATATCTTCATATATCCAGAGGTTGTATATAGTATATGATAGTAATATAAGTGAATGTGTTTGTCGTCAGGACCCTGTGCTTGTGCGTAACATCTGTCGCTGGGTGCGAGCAGCAGTTTCCATTCCCTTCTTCGCCAAACTGACGCCAAACGTTACCAACATTGTTGACATCGCCAAGGCTGCTCACGAAGGTACAACGCCACATCACCACTCCTCGCCTCGTTTGCTTCTTCTCTCCGTGTCACTTCTGCTTCTGCGTTTCTGTTGCATCACACGATGGTCGGTTGATTGTTTTCTAGGCGGAGCAGATGGAGTCACTGCCACCAACACCGTCTCA
>NW_019512281.1:0-1055 GCF_002814215.2 Seriola lalandi dorsalis
ATTGTATTTAAATTTTTTAATTGTCAGCAAATCTCTCTCAGTCCTGACTTCTCTGCTGTCTGTGGCCCTGTCTGTAGCCAGGGATGAACTGAGTAGATTTTAGTGACTGTGAGTGTGAATGGTTGTCTGTCTCTATGTGTTTGCCCTGCGATGGACTGGCGACCTGTCCAGGGTGTACCCCGCCTCTCGCCCGAGAAGATGCTGGGATAGGCTCCAGCCCCCCCGCGACCCTACTAGAGGATAAGCGGTAGAAAATGAATGAATGAATGTTCTGCAAAGACACTTCTGGTCACAGTCTTTCCTTCCTGAGTTACAATGTTGAATAATGACCAGGTTTCCCGTGATCTGACTGCAGGAGATGGACATTTGTTGGGGACTATTTTCAGCATTTGTTGCTATAGTGAGTGTGTGTGGCAGCAGGATTGTGTGTGTGTGTGTGTGTGTATGTGTGAGTGACTGAGTCAGAATAAACTACAGTGTATGTGTTCATGGTGTAAAGAAATGTATGTAGCTCACATACATCCCGCTGTAGATACACAATAATCAGTTGTGATCAGGAAAGCCAATGCTGATTTTGATGTATTGACAATAATAGATATAGAGAAGATCATCATCATCATCATCATCATCATCATTTTAAAACAGTCAAATTTAGAGAACACTTTATGAAAGTATTTCGAGTGTATCTCCAGCTGAAGCACAGAGGCTGTTTGTTCTGTTGTTTACTGATAAAGATATTTTTGGATCATAGGTTATATTTTTATAACTGGTTGAGACATGTGGGAGGGAAGAATGAAGTGCACTACAGACTGAATTTTACTCCATGTTTTAGGTCAAAACTCTGTAACTGACAGAATGAATTTTACTGAAACAGCCTCATGTGCCTGGAGGAGATGTGTCTGATCTCCACAGCACAGACAACATGATGCAAACATGTTTTTACCCAGTGAAGACTCTCATCACTAAAGGCTTTAAGAAAGGACACGGAGGAGGAACACACAGGTGTGTTAATAAACTCCCGCCTCAGCAGTATCACATTGTTGGTGCAGCAAGGA
>NW_019512282.1:0-663 GCF_002814215.2 Seriola lalandi dorsalis
ACATTTTCTGGAGCTTCAGCACAAGCTAGAAAATCCCAAAGCCACTGGGAGCTGTGAGCAGGTGAGGGCCTCATCACAAGGCTTGAGCTTGTGGCTCAGAGAGGCTTGACCCCCACATGCTCCCAGTCCCCTAGATAGAGGGGCCCCAGATGTCAAATGATGCCCCTCTAAAGGTCTCTGTACGGCCCTGGACTGTAGCCTGTTGTTTCCTCCCTACTGTTCATATTTTATGCTGATATCACTCACTCAACAACAACAAAAACAACCTTACAACAAGGTAGAATAACAACAGTGTTAATGATACAGATTTACTTAATGTGGATACAGTTATTTTATTTGAAAAATAAAACAGGCAAATGTGTAGACAGTGATCTGAGATTTCTTTTCTCTCCAGGTTCATTCAGTCATGTAAAGAAAAAGCTGAGTTTACTGTGTGTTGCATTGACTGATGTGATTGATGGTCGTTGCTTCTCTCCTCCAGGTGGAGGCGCTGTGGCACCAACAAACACCACTGGTTTCTGAAGGTTTTCCATGGAAATAATAAGATAAAGAAACAATGATGGAGCTGTTGTAGCACATAGAGACATGATGTTTGACTGTTTGTGTTGTCTACGTGTATAAAAAGACTGGGTCCCGCTATATCACTCAGGCTGAACTACAGCG
>NW_019512283.1:0-464 GCF_002814215.2 Seriola lalandi dorsalis
AGAGAGTGAGGACAGAGGAAGAGAGTGAGGACAATGTTAGAGACTGAGGACAGAGGAAGAGAGTGAGGACAGAGGAAGAGAGTGAGGACAGAGGAAGAGACTGAGGACAATGTTAGAGATTGAGGACAGAGGAAGAGACTGAGGACAGAGGAAGAGAGTGAGGACAGAGGAAGAGACTGAGGACAGAGGAAGAGAGTGAGGACAGAGGAAGAGAGTGAGGACAATGTTAGAGATTGAGGACAGAGGAAGAGACTGAGGACAGAGGAAGAGACTGAGGACAGAGGAAGAGAGTGAGGACAGAGGAAGAGAGTGAGGACAATGTTAGAGAGTGATGACAGTGTTGGAGGACGTGTGTGGACAGAGGACAAAGTCAGGAGGTTATTTGACTTTAAAAAAAAAAAAATCAAGGTCTTCAATAAAATAAGGACATTATGGGACAAAAGAGGACATTTTTAGGAGGAGAG
>NW_019512284.1:0-1259 GCF_002814215.2 Seriola lalandi dorsalis
CATAAAGAGAGGCAGTCACAGAATGAATACTTTTAATTTTCCTTTTAATGTTGCCATGAAGAAGAATCATTGAGAAAATGCTGAATAATTCTTCAGTATTTAAGTGTCAGCTCACCTAAAATTACAACAAGCTCAGAAGTCACTGAAACTGAAAGTGGGCTTTCTAATTAAACTAGCCAAACTTCTACCGCAGGTGTAATCACTTGACCATGATTGGACCAAAACAGTCATGTGACACATGCAGTTGGAAGACAGTAAAACAGGTGTAATGTGTACAGCTTGCCCTAACATCCCGTCTTCTGGTATTGTGAGAGAAGACGTAGCGGGTTTTGTATCGTGGTTTCAGTCTCGGTTTCAGAATCGTTCCACGCCTACAGAACGCGCTCTAATGTGGAACCTTAATGTGAAAGAGCCTTGAGGAAACAGTTGTTTTTTTTATCACCAGAGTGTGAAGACAAACACACACCTCAGTGAAGCTCTGATGAATCTTCAGAGGAGTGACTCGCTGGGACGCACTTGTTGTTCAGTGCTTTGTGACTTTTGAAGTTAAAAACATTGAGCAACAAGTGCGTCCCAGCTGTTTCATCACGTTTTAGTCTCCACCAGTGAAACGCTTCCATTGCGCTGTGAGCATCTGCAGCTCATGTGTTGTCAAACTGATGAAGAGGTTTTCAGAAGTTGTTTGTATTTCGTCTGTTTGCATGTGTTTTCCTTTTCTTTCCGCAGTGTGTTGGTCTCTTTGGGCCACCGTATAATTTCATGACTTGATGAGATGATCTCATGATGAGATTTAATTTCGGAATGAAAAATTAGTTTTTCAGAAGAGCTTTTAAATCACACTCTGTCACCACGTTTAGACACATCTTCTTATTTAATGTTTTTCTTTATTTTTAATCTTTATCTACACTGTAGATTAATAATAGAGACATCTGAACTACCCTGGGTCCTTGTTTGTGTCCATGCACACCAGTATCCTGCTGGAGGTCATGTTGTAGGGCTCTGGCAGTGCTCCTCCTGTTCCTCCTCGCACAAAGGAGCAGGTACCGGTCCTGCTGCTGGGTTGATGCCCTTCTACGGCCCTGTCCAGCTCTCCTGGTGTAACGGCCGGTCTCCTGGTATCTCCTCAGTGCTCTTGAGACTGTGCTGAGAGAAACAGCAGACCTTCTTGCGGCCGCATGTATGGATGCTGCTCCAGGAGCTGGACTACCTGTGATTGGGCTGCAGGTACCGCCTCATGCTACCAGTAGTGACAAGGACAC
>NW_019512284.1:1950-2827 GCF_002814215.2 Seriola lalandi dorsalis
TTCTCGTTATAACGACTTATTATTTCGTTATCTCGATATAACAAAGATCGTTTTCTCGTGATAACGAATTAATCATTTCGTTATCTCGATATAACGAAGGTCAGGTGTGATGAATGTGTGCTGGACCGGAGCATCCTCATTTCAGCCCACGAGCTGCCACCGGATGCTTCAGCTAAGGTAACGTAACGTTAACAACATTTATTTAACCGGTCCAGTCCAGAGCTTTCCATAGTGATTTCTAATGAAAACATTTCCCCACAGGCCAACAACAGGCAAAAAAAGAATTAAAAGAAAAATGAATTGTCTGTAGCAGCAAGAAAAAAAGTGCAAAAATGAAACATGCATTAAAGCTCAGTTTGCCACTCTGTGATGCACAGTAGTCGATACTTGAACCTGGAACTGACAAAGCTTATAAGACAGTTTGTACCTAAAAACAACAACAACATTGAACATTAAATACAAGAAAAATCAGTTGCATTTATTTTCTAAAGCTCTTCCTGCAGCTTTTCTGGATTCATTTTTAACTGACAACATTTTTCTACAGGCCAACAACAGCCACAAAATAATTTCCTTTTAAGAAAAATCAAAATGTCCTGTAGCAGCAAGAAAAAAAAGAAACACGCATTAAAGTTCAGTTTACTGCTCTGGTGGATGCTCACATGTCTGAGCCAGATACTTGGTGTCTCATCTTGGATGCAAGTTCATCACTGTCAGGCGTCAGGCTTCGAGCTGAGGAAATCCTCAGGTTTGAGGGAAGGTGTTCATCAGTAAGACGCCTCCTGTGTGTCCTGTCAAAGAGAACAGCTGTTCACAGATGTTTGTGCTGCCAAACACAGACAGCATTTGAGCAGCATGGGTACGCAGCTGGGGCATTGTG
>NW_019512285.1:0-537 GCF_002814215.2 Seriola lalandi dorsalis
GAAACATGCATTAAAGCTCAGTTTGCCACTCTGTGATGCACAGTAGTCGATACTTGAACCTGGAACTGACAAAGCTTATAAGACAGTTTGTACCTAAAAACAACAACAACATTGAACATTAAATACAAGAAAAATCAGTTGCATTTATTTTCTAAAGCTCTTCCTGCAGCTTTTCTGGATTCATTTTTAACTGACAACATTTTTCTACAGGCCAACAACAGCCACAAAATAATTTCCTAATAATCAAAATGTCCTGTAGCAGCAAGAAAAAAAAGAAACACGCATTAAAGTTCAGTTTACTGCTCTGGTGGATGCTCACATGTCTGAGCCAGATACTTGGTGTCTCATCTTGGATGCAAGTTCATCACTGTCAGGCGTCAGGCTTCGAGCTGAGGAAATCCTCAGGTTTGAGGGAAGGTGTTCATCAGTAAGACGCCTCCTGTGTGTCCTGTCAAAGAGAACAACTGTTCACAGATGTTTGTGCTGCCAAACACAGACAGCATTTGAGCAGCATGGGTACGCAGCTGGGGCATTGTG
>NW_019512286.1:0-475 GCF_002814215.2 Seriola lalandi dorsalis
CCACCATGACCACAAAACATTAAGTGAAATAACATAAAACTACTTGCACTAATAATGAGAGAGGAGTAATAGGAGTGTTGATTTCATACTACATCCTTCAAACCTAGAATTAATTATGATACAAGTGGTAAATTGGTCAAACAACAATATAAATATTTCCCAAAGCTAATAGTCTATAAATGTGGATTACACAGCAGTTCTTCGACTGTAATAATAATAATATGGACGTGCTGGATGTCATGTAGTGTGTGTTACCTTGTGTGAAGGATGCTGACAGTATGGTCACTAGGGTTGTCACGATACCAAATTTCTGTTTCGATACCGATACCAATATGTATTTCGATACTTTTCGATACTTTTTGTAAAAAATATTTCATTATATTATGTATTGCCTTAATGGGTTATTTAAATATTTAAAGAATGTAATTTAATTTTTAAAAATATATTTTTTAATGTATTTATTAACCATGGACAT
>NW_019512287.1:0-643 GCF_002814215.2 Seriola lalandi dorsalis
CATTACATGAATGACATGATGATTTCATAAAATGACATAACACAATATGACATCATGACATGACCAGCAGGATGCCAACATGCAAACTATTTTCCTTCAGCACATGTTTGTGTCTTGTTTCCTGTCAACTCTCAGCACGTTTCCTTTAACAATGATGCTGACATTTCCCTAACCTTAACAACTAATGACCTAACTATATTTTCAGGGGGAGGATCTGAAAACACTCACACAGTCAGGTTTGTTGAGATGTTGAGACGGAACCGACGAACAATGTTTTCAATATTTGAATGTACTTAAAAAAGCAGGATAAAAGCTCAGAGCTGTTAGTTATTGTTGTGGTTGTGTTGTAGTCATTCATTAAAAGCTAAAGCTATTGACATTTTAATATTATTTAGCACAACAACAGTCTCCAGTAGTCTTCATGACAGTAGAGCTGGCCAGCTCACCATCACATCATATCCAGAGCAAATGCTAGCACAACCAAAGACACTGCCCTCAGTGACAAAACACTGACGTTGCCTTTAGCGCACGTCACTTTTGGTCAGTGCCACTGCTACCAGCACTCAGGAAATATATGGTTTACTTGTTTCTGCTGTTATGTTGTGTGTTTTCAGATGAATGATTATTGCTATGCCTCACCAGA
>NW_019512288.1:0-672 GCF_002814215.2 Seriola lalandi dorsalis
ACTTACCCTGCCTCTAAATGTCAGCACCACACAGACACACACACACAGACACACACACACACACACACACACAGAGTCTTCCTCACTCAGGCAGACTGGCCTTGGCAGTGCTTCTTGTTAGCGCGCGTATCTCTGCTTGTTTGTCGCTCTTCTGTTTGTTTGTTTTTGTTGTTGTTTTTTTTTTTCTATACTTCGTCTCTGTTTCCCATTGTCTCTGTACCATTCATTCACTGCCACTAGATTTGATTAGAATCACACAACATACATACAGTACCAGTCAAAGGTTTGGACACACTTTCCCATCCCAATCCAGTGAATGGGAAAGTGTGTCCCAACTTTTGACTAGTACTGTGTGTGTACAGCACAGGCATACATATATAATTTTAATGCACAAGTCCAGTCTACTGTAACTCTGCATATGTATTTTATATTGCATGTGTGTGTTTGTCTCCCCACCTCTTCCTGTCCAATGAAAACATAATGAGTTTTTCCAGCCTTTTCTGAGTGTGGGTGTGTTGTTGCTCTCGTCCAGTTTATTGTTTCTAAGATTTAGAAAACTCCAGCTCGCTATTTTTGGATCCTCCTCCGCTGTTTTTCTGAAAATATCAAAGAAAAAAAAAAAAGATGCAGTTTCTACATTTTGTTTTGATAAGTTTCATGTTTCATATGCTG
>NW_019512289.1:0-1078 GCF_002814215.2 Seriola lalandi dorsalis
TATCCAGTTTTTAAAGCTGCAGTGAATGATTATATTCACTGCTGATTAATCTGTTAATTATGTTCATTTAGCTGATTAATTGTTAAATCTTTCAAATGTTGAGATAAACAAGAAAATATAAAGAATTCTCATTCCATGACAATGGAATCAGTGAATGGTTGACATGTTTACTTGATTGATGACTAACAATTAATTTATTATCAGAATTGTTATCAATTATTTTTTAAAGTTTGATTGACAAATCAAATGTTATTAAGCTGTCATCCTGTAAAGTGATGCTAATGTGTTCATTATATCGTATTAACAAGATTCTGTAGTTTCTGAAACAACTGAGGGCACAAATGAAAATGATTAGAGAGTGACGCTGCTAAAAACGCAGCGTAACAGTAGCACAATTGCAGAGGAGTCATATATTCATCTAAAGTCTGCTAACATTAGCCACAGTAACCCAGACGACCAAATGAGGGTGTAGCAGCAAAACCACTTAAACCAATAAACCAGTTTATTGGAGTGAGCACGGTGTGTTTTACTCACAGACTATAAATAAAGATGGACATAGCCTCAGGTTTCTGAAGAGCGGTTGAAGCTCAGAGTGAGCTGCTCCACCGTCACCATCTTGGCAGTGTCTGACTCCGCCCCTAACTCCCAGCTAATCCAAAAATGGGCAAAGAGGATGGGCGTGACTTCGGTGCATGCTGGTTAGTGGCGGGCATACACTCAGGCACCTGTCACTCAAAGAAGCCACACCGTCAATTTTACATAACTTTAAGCCTTAATAAAATGTAAACAGGTGAGTTATAGAAACAGTTTTCATGAAGGAGGAAATTAGCTCTAGACCAAAATTGTTTTCTGCTGCTAAACATGTTTATTTCTGCTGTAAAGTTTTAACATGGGAGTCTATGGGGACTGACTCACTGTTGGAGACAGACTCTAGTGGCCATTAGAGGAACTGCAGGTTTTGATGCTTCAGTGTTGACGTTTCATTTTTCAGCCTCTGAGGTTGTCGCTGTACCTTTTCATTTGTAAGAGGAAGCGTGAGGTCTACATTCTGTATTCTTGTTCTAATGGTCAGCTTCAT
>NW_019512290.1:0-412 GCF_002814215.2 Seriola lalandi dorsalis
ATGAAGCTGACCATTAGAACAAGAATACAGAATGTAGACCTCACGCTTCCTCTTACAAATGAAAAGGTACAGCAACAACCTCAGGGGCTGAAAAATGAAGCGTCAACACTGAAGCATCAAAACCTGCAGTTCCTCTAATGGCCACTAGAGTCTGTCTCCAACAGTGAGTCAGTCCCCATAGACTCCCATGTTAAAACTTTACAGCAGAAATAAACATGTTTAGCAGCAGAAAACAATTTTGGTCTAGAGCTAATTTCCTCCTTCATGAAAAACGGTTTCTATAACTCACCTGTTTACATTTTATTAAGGCTTAAAGTTATGTAAAATTGAGGGTGTGGCCTCTTTGAGTGACAGGTGCCTGAGTGTATGCCCGCCACTAACCAGCATGCACCGAAGTCACGCCCATGCTCTT
>NW_019512291.1:0-749 GCF_002814215.2 Seriola lalandi dorsalis
TATCCAGTTTTTAAAGCTGCAGTGAATGATTATATTCACTGCTGATTAATCTGTTAATTATGTTCATTTAGCTGATTAATTGTTAAATCTTTCAAATGTTGAGATAAACAAGAAAATATAAAGAATTCTCATTCCATGACAATGGAATCAGTGAATGGTTGACATGTTTACTTGATTGATGACTAACAATTAATTTATTATCAGAATTGTTATCAATTATTTTTTAAAGTTTGATTGACAAATCAAATGTTATTAAGCTGTCATCCTGTAAAGTGATGCTAATGTGTTCATTATATCGTATTAACAAGATTCTGTAGTTTCTGAAACAACTGAGGGCACAAATGAAAATGATTAGAGAGTGACGCTGCTAAAAACGCAGCGTAACAGTAGCACAATTGCAGAGGAGTCATATATTCATCTAAAGTCTGCTAACATTAGCCACAGTAACCCAGACGACCAAATGAGGGTGTAGCAGCAAAACCACTTAAACCAATAAACCAGTTTATTGGAGTGAGCACGGTGTGTTTTACTCACAGACTATAAATAAAGGTGGACATAGCCTCAGGTTTCTGAAGAGCAGTTGAAGCTCAGAGTGAGCTGCTCCACCGTCACCATCTTGGCAGTGTCTGACTCCGCCCCTAACTCCCAGCTAATCCAAAAATGGGCAAAGAGCATGGGCGTGACTTCGGTGCATGCTGGTTAGTGGCGGGCATACACTCAGGCACCTGTCACTCAAAGAGGCCACACCC
>NW_019512292.1:0-491 GCF_002814215.2 Seriola lalandi dorsalis
TGGAACAGATGGCCGCTCCTCTGCACCTCGACAGGACTGACAGGACATATTTTGGGTTAAACACTCTTGTAGACTGTTTCCACTGCATGGTGCCAGCTTAACTCGACTCGACTCTACGTGACTCTACTCTTTTGGTTTTCCATCTGGCAGAAGTTTGGATATATTACCTGGTTCCTGCTGCTGTTTTTGGTACCACCTCCGCTGAGGGTTCAAAGCAGCTAAGGCGATACTGAAAGGTGCATCATCGTTGTGCGAGGTGGGACGTTTTGGAAAAAAATCCACCATTTTTTAACAGCCAAGCGACTGTACACCACTTATCTCGCCTGTCACATTTGTGTTATTGTATAATTCTTTTAGCATGGCAGCCCATAAAACCACGCCATGGTCAATCGAGGAGATGCAGACATTTCACTGTTCAGTATCCCTTCAATCACCTCCATTGTTCATGTGTGTGTCACATTGAGGATGATGTCACGATAGCTTTGTGTGTC
>NW_019512293.1:0-982 GCF_002814215.2 Seriola lalandi dorsalis
TTCTGGTTTCGTTGTAAGGATGACAGCAGCATGTTTAAGCGTGTTGGTCTGACTGGAACCAACCCTGGACTCTTGTTCAGGTTCTCCTCAGGGAGGTGCTGTGAGGAGCTCATGTCTGAGTTTCATAAAAAATTCTGTTTCTCACCAACTTTTCTCCTCCTGATTACGAGGGTGGGGTCATGGAAGAGCTGCTCCTCATCCTCAGCGCTGATCACCTGACAGCATCCAGCACAAAACAACCAATCAGAGAGGAGAAGGAGGAGGAGCAGCAGTAGCAAGAGGAGGAGGTGCAGCAGCAGGAGGTGCAGCAGGAGGAATACCTGACACTGGCGGAGATAGGGAGTGATTCTCGAAGGTTCGATGGTTTTAATGAGCAACATCCTGAAATCATCGAGCTGCAGCCAACAGAGGTCGTCCTCACTGACTCCGTCCATCTACAGTACCAATACTACAGTACTCAAGTACACACAGTAATACAGTATACACAATACACAGTACTACAGTAGACACAGTACTACAGTACACACAGTACACACAATACACAGTACTACAGTAGACACAGTACTACAGCAGACACACTACTACAGTACACACAGTACACACAGTACTACAGTACACACTGAACACTCAAAATACACACCTGTCCTGTAACCTGCTACTGTCTGATACACCTGTGTCTCTCCCTCTCTCTCTGTCTCTGTCTCTCTGTCCGTCTCTGTCGCTACTTCTGTGTTTTTTGAGGAGGAAGGCATTTCTCCCACTTCCTGTTTTAAGTTCAGGCTCTGCCCCCTCTGACTGGCACTGACAACTCATCAGATTCACAGGTACACCTGTACTTATATTTTACCTGAGTACTTCCTTACACTTGTACTGCAGGTCAGAGGAAGGTTTTAGAGTCAGATCATTCAAATTAAATATCAATAAACACATTAGAAGAATTGCAATGCATCAATGACCAATAATCATCATACAATAATATCAT
>NW_019512294.1:0-820 GCF_002814215.2 Seriola lalandi dorsalis
TTTTTACTGATTTTACTTTGACATAAAATTTGGTAAATTACATTTTAACGGAAGTAGCAGAGCAGTTGTGCTGATATAATAATAAAGATGGAAATTAATAGTAAAATGTATCACTTTAACCCCAACATCCTTGATACCTGTACTAAATGTAATAGCCATAAAGGTTCTTTGTCTCATTGTATGTGGGAGTGGCCCCATATAATCTGTTTTTGGAAGAGGTTGCTGGATTTATCCAGTCAGATCGTAGGCAAGGAGGCTCCTCTTAACCCTATTGTGTATAGTGTGCAGACGAAAACTTCTAGTACTGAAAACTGAAAATGTCAGGTCGACGCATCTATCAACACATCAAAGAATATTTCAATCAAGGGCAGAAATCAAACTGTGTCTTTTCATACAAGATTATCTTCAAATCAGTTCTCGTCAGCTAACGAGTTAATAAGGATTGTTGCTAAGGAAGGAGTGTTACTGGGCCTTAGAGTATGAGGTTCCGTCAAAGTTGTTTTCTCCTGATAATATCTCGTTATCTCGGAATATCGAGTTTTGTTATCTTGAGATGACGCGATAAAAAAGTATTTGTGAGTATGTGCCTTTCTCAACTTCCGTACAAACCAACTCCACAGCAGCAATTCATATATAGTTCAGCACCATGGACAGAGCTGAAGATCACCCACATGAGGCGTGGTGTAATGCAGGTGTAATGGTTCAGCACCATGGACAGAGATGAAGCTATGTTCCATAAAAGACACCCACAGCAGAATCCAATACCCCTCCCGCCTTCTGTCAGTCACTACTTCTACATAAACACATTTATCAGTCCTCA
>NW_019512295.1:0-759 GCF_002814215.2 Seriola lalandi dorsalis
TCAATCACTTTAATGTGGACAATAATAACAAAAGAGTATTTTCAAACTAAATTCCCACCTAAGTGGTTAAAATACAGCAACCATGCATTCAGCTTTCAAGCAACCGAGAAGTGGTGCCTGGTTATCAACCTGCAAACCCTTTCTAAACTGCCATGTCCTGATACTGCTGTTACTTAGCAACTACTGAAATCATTTAAAAGCTGGTGATGCATACCGTGGGTAGAAGTTGCAATATTTTTACTGTGTACTCCACCACTCTGCTGCCCACAGTACAGTTAAGCCATGCTAGACTCTTCACACTTTGAGGGATCCCCAGCAGTGGCTGCAGACAGCTTGATACAATAACATGTCTGATCAAATACAAATCTGTCTTTGGGTTTAGTGAGTGACAATAATAATAATAACAATGACAGCTTTATTTGTATTATACTCTTCTTGATCCAGTAAACTGCTTTAACAAAAGACACAAGAGACAGTAATACGATTATACAGTAAAAATGAAGACAAAAACAAATTTAAAGGAATGAGTAAAGCCAGTTTAAAAGGTGCATTTTTATCTGACTCTAAGAGGACACATAGAATTAGCTGTACAGCTTGTGAGCGGTAATGCAGTAAGACAGAGGGGGCGCCTCGGTGGGTCACCTGGTAGAGTGCGTACCAACAAGGCTCTTTGCTGCATGTCACCCCCCTCTCTCTCCCTGAACTTCCTGTCTCTCTCATTGCAACTATTGAATTAAAGGCAAAATACCCAAAACATAA
>NW_019512297.1:0-344 GCF_002814215.2 Seriola lalandi dorsalis
CAAATCTGTGTCAGTTTACCCAAATAACGTCTTTGCTGGGGGCGTTTTCAGAGATGTGAGGACCGTCTTGCCGTGTGAGACCAGTGGTCACATCAGCAGCTCGCTGCCCAGCTCCTGAGATGAGCGGCCGGTCAGTGTGTTATCTCTGCAGCCCCCTGGTCAGTTACTGCTGGCTCTGTGTCTGTAGTGTTTTGATATGTGATAAAATTCCTTTTAGAAGATTCATATATATCACAGTTTGGATATGAAGTGCATATTTTACTACAGTCAAGTACAGGTGTGTTGAAGTGTAAGCTGTGCCGAGCTGAGCTGATGATAGTTCCAGCTGTAAATCGTCCTCCTGT
>NW_019512298.1:0-617 GCF_002814215.2 Seriola lalandi dorsalis
AGATTGTTTGACTGGCTGTACAAAGTGTCAGCACAAGCAGAGGGGTGGGACCCTTCTTTCAGTGCAGACTCTGGTTGGCTACTGACACGGAAGCTGCTGTTGGTCAAAGGGAGGTGTCAATCGAAACGTCAGAGTCTAGCTGCAATGTTCATATAGCTACATAGCTAATTACACGCTAACTCAAGTCACGACTGGACATGTGGAAAAAGCTCCTAATTAGTAATGAAGCAGCAGCACCTGTGTGTGTCCCTCTGTGGACCTTTGCCAATATTACAAGACTGTTTTTGTCAGAGTTTTATTTGTAGGTGGATGATGAGACTTCATGGGTGAGCTGAGTCAATTTTCTTAATTGTTCAGTCAGTTGTTGGTCTGACAGAGGCGTTGATTGCAGCTGCTGTTATGATTGTATCTCGAAATCACTCGGATTACAATAGTCTCAGCTTTCCAAAGATGTGTCACATGCGTACACGCTCACACACTAGAGTTGTGTACACACTGAAGTTGTCACAGTGACCTTAACATCCTGCCGGTGGGATATTTGCATACAGTTAGCGTTAGCTCCTCATGTCCTGTGTCTCATCACTGCTTGTGTTTATTGAGCGTCATCATCATTTCAC
>NW_019512299.1:0-317 GCF_002814215.2 Seriola lalandi dorsalis
CACACACACACACACACACACACACACACACACACACACACACACACACACTCTCTCTCTCTCTCTCTCTGACAGTGTGTGTTTTCAGGGATGCGGCCTCCTCGTCCTGCTTACACACCGTCTCCCAATGGAAACCTCTTCACTCGTGACATCACAGCTGTCAATCAAAGAGGTCCTCCTGTCAGCAGCCAATGGCAGAGCCATCTGCAGGACATGTTGACGCCCAGTTCATCTCGAGCGTACGCGCTGGGCTGTGCTATCATCACTCTGCTCCTGCTAACTGTGTTCCTCATCTTCTACTTCCTGGGTGAGACGTC
>NW_019512300.1:0-325 GCF_002814215.2 Seriola lalandi dorsalis
TAATATATTTGGTGAAAATAGGAGAAGATTGCATGCTAACTAGCGCCATAGCATGCAGAACAGATTGAATCAGTCGGTAATGTTAACGTTGCTAACTTATAACCTGCCTGTGGTGAGTTGGTACAAAGATACCAGTTAACTGTCTGTTTGCTTTGTTTTAAACCAAGTTTGTAAGACCAAGACCTCTAACTTCAACAGAGCAGCCAGCATGACTTTTTTCGCCCTCTCTCTCCTTTTTCTCTCTCTCTCTCTCTCTTTATATATATATATATATGTGTGTGTGTGTGTGTGTGTGTGTGTGTGTGTGTGTGTGTGTGTGTATGCA
>NW_019512301.1:0-307 GCF_002814215.2 Seriola lalandi dorsalis
AGCAGAAATGATGTGCTCTGATTTCCTGTATAATAAACATTAAAAGCTCTGACTGTAGAGCTCAGTAATATGTTAAAGTGTCTGAAGAGGAAACATGTTGTGCTTTCTATCTTACCAAAGAAAAGAGCAGCAAGAATAATCCACAGCCAATGTTCCATCTCTACAACAAGGTTTAAATCAACAGGAGAAACTATCTGATGTTCAATATTCACTCTGACAGTTGTTCTCTTCACGGCAGCAGTTATTATTGACACAGTGGTTGAACACAGTGAGGAAGTAGTGCACCGCCTACTTGATAATGTGGCCC
>NW_019512302.1:0-1678 GCF_002814215.2 Seriola lalandi dorsalis
TGCTGCCTTCTGAACTGAACTCTTCAGTCTTGACTGGAGTCGGTTCTTCACAGCTGACTCCTAAAGAAACAGAGAACTCTGTTATAACATGATGTAAATGTTTCAATACATAATTTACATTCATTTTGCTGCATGATCTCACATACCTGTTAGAGTAGAGACAAACAGTAGAGACAGTACATAATAGTCCACTGACAGCATGTTGAATAAAGGTAATGTTGATGGTTTGTGTATTGAACTGTGCTGAATATGGAAGTTCCTCTCTCTTCTATAGTTCAGTAACAGCTCAGCTCCTCCCTGAATCTCTCCGTCTCCTCTTAGATCTGTATTTTCTCTTCTCTCTATGACACTTTCTCCTGGTGAACAGACTGGAGCAGATATTTGTACCATTACTTTCAGATTTACAAAAGGTTTTCTGCGATGATTTAAAGGATAGATCACCTTTTCAGGATCATCATCAGATGATGAAAGGAAAGGTCATCGCACAATATTACACACAGAGTATCAGCAGTTTGAATAACATCGACAGACTGTTCAGAAAGAATTGATTTTACCTGGTTTACTGAATTGTAGGGGCAAGTAGAAGGATCTGAGTTCTAGACTCAGATGTTGCAGGAAGGATTTTAATATGATATATAATCACAGTCTGTAAAACAATGGAAAATTACGATTTATTTAGAAATAATTTGATCCACGGGACACGTACATTGAAAATGAGAGGACCTATGATTGAACCCTGTGGTGCACCACAAAAAAATCACAGCTGGAAAGACCAACAAAGGAAAGTCTTTAATAAAGATGAGAAGAAAAGCAGTTAATACCTGAGTCTGTGGTACCAACCATGTTATGGTGATAAGTCACATTGTGTGATCTGTCTGATGTATGGAGCCCTGAAGTGTAACAGTGTGTGACTCCCTCTAGTGGATGTTGTGGAGTATTGTGTTGTCTTTGCTCCAAAGGTTTTTGTACAGAGTTTTGGTGTTTCCTGTCACTGTGGGCCTCAGAGCACAGTAGTACACAGCAGAGTCAGTCACTGCAGCAGAGGAGATCTGCAGATCCATTCTGGTTTTATCACCACTCACTGTAACTGACAGTCCAGGCTTTGTTTCATTTTGAGTTCCCAAGTGAAAGATGAGGAACTCTGGTGGTTTTCCTGGATATTGTCGATACCAGAAGAAATAATCATTACCAGTTGCCTTTGTGGAGTAGTTGTAGGACAGAGTAACAGAGCTGCCTTCTGAACTGAACTCTTCAGTCTTGATTGGAGTCAGTTCTTCACAGCTGACTCCTAAAGAAACAGAGAACTCTGTTAAACATTGAGTAAATGTTTCAATACATAATTTACATTCATTTTGCTGCATGATCTCACATACCTGTTAGAGTAGAGACAAACAGTAGAGACAGTACATAATAGTCCAATGACAGCATGTTGAATGAAGATAATGTTGATGGTTTGTGTATTGAACTGTGCTGAATATGGGAGTTCCTCTCTCTTCTATAGTTCAGTAACAGCTCAGCTCCTCCCTGAATCTCTCCGTCTCCTCTTAGATCTGTATTTTCTCTTCTCTCTGTGACACTTCCTCCTGGTGAACAGACTGGAGCAGTTATTTGTACCATTACTTTCAGATTTACAAAAGGTTTTCTGTGATGATTTAAAGGATAGATCACCTTTTCAGGA
>NW_019512304.1:0-459 GCF_002814215.2 Seriola lalandi dorsalis
AACGAAGTAGAACCAGCTCCTCGTGGTCGTATCCCTCCGCCACTCGGACTAGTTCCATGTCACATCTGTTTATCTTACTATAGAAAATATGAAACATCAGTTTGAGGTTTTGTCATAATTGCTGTGAAGCCTTGAGTAGTGGCTAAAAAGTGTTTTGTGAGGTCACACTGACCTTTGACCTTTGACCCCCAAAGTCTGATCAGTTCATCCAGGTGAACGTTTGTGACACATTTGAGCTGAAGAATATCGCTCATGTTGAAGCCCACAGTTTAACTCACTGTATCCATGGCAACATGTTTCCTGTTTGTTAGAAAAGTTTAGTCTCTATCTGTTCTGTTATCACTGCACGTCGCCTACAGCTGGTCTGCTGTAAACAAACCTGACAGTAACTATGGCAACACATTCGCAGTAGATTTACTGAGTGAAGTTGAGTTGTTAAAGTTTGAACTATTCATCCAT
>NW_019512305.1:0-686 GCF_002814215.2 Seriola lalandi dorsalis
TGTTCCTGCTCTCATACTGATCTTACAACACTGACGTTGTGTGGAGAAGTGAACAGTGTCAGCCAGCGTCTCTCAATTTTGTACAGAGAGAAGAGGAGCCAAATTCCCTTTAAGAAGAGCAAGTTTAATTACTTGTTACTTATTCAAAGCTTATCCACTTTAAGCCTTGTCATATTTCACTACTCTAACAAATCATTAGCTTCAGTTCTTTAATTCGGCATAATTCCAGCACAGTAACATAACAACACTTCTCATAATAATAGCATCATTTGTTGTTGCCTATTTGAGAGGGTCATATCTTCTACTACAATACACGATGGTTAACCCTGATGATTAACTTTCGTGGGTTTTGATAATAATCAAGTATTATTGAAGGGCATGGATCAGTACTGTGCAAAAGTTTTAGGCACTAAAAGCAAAGTGAGGTTGCTTTCCAAATCAGTAGGAGAATAGTTTTTATTTATCATTTAACCTCATGCAAAGTGCAGTAAGCATAAAAAACCTAAATCAAATCAATATGTGGTGTTGTTACCCTTTGCCTTTAAAACATCACTAGTTCTAGGTACACTAGGTACACTTCTGTATGACTCTGGCTGTGTGTCTGGGGTGGTTTTCATGCTGCAGAATGATTTTGGGACTGATCAGACGCCTTGTTGATGGTATTGCAAGTCGAATAGGAATCTCAA
>NW_019512306.1:0-481 GCF_002814215.2 Seriola lalandi dorsalis
ATCAGGTTTGTGTTATTATATATATATAATAAGAACTTACATTCAGTTCTCTCAATGGAAAGAATAAAAACCATCCTGTCCTCGACGACCTAACTAAATCTAGCTGGCAGTCTATCAGCCACAGTCTGTTGTAGCTGTACCTGGTGTAATGTAGCTGTGGTCCCGGCTGTGGGTTGAGGTGTGAGATGTTTTCCACTGTCCCCCACCAGGTGACCTGGAATATGATCCTTTCAAACAGCTGATCACTCTCCATTCAGATCCATGACTGGTGTGTAGATCCTGGACGCTGTACAACAGTGTCTACAGCTGTACAGGCAACATCAATACAACCTGTGTGTTGATGGTGTGATTTTGTTTTCCTGTTTACAAACCTCCTCCTCTTTCGATGGTGCAATAACTTTTACATGCGTTCCATCTCTGGCACCGATCACAGCAGGTAGACCGACCATGAAGCTGCTTCATTTCTCTGTAGCTGTTGAAG
>NW_019512307.1:0-482 GCF_002814215.2 Seriola lalandi dorsalis
GGTCCAAGTGGGCAGGGCTTAGGGTGTGGCTGAGGGCGGTGACTGCTTTGTGACATCACAAAGTTACAGAAGTCCTAACAGCTCATTTTGAGGCTCAGTTTCTGAATACAGGCTATGTGCATTTTTCTGTGGACTGAGCGCTTTGGGATTGTCACAGTATTAATATAAAACCTAGACCTGCGTTATAATCAAACAACACATCTACCTTTATACTATGTGTGACCTTTAAATGTAGAAGAGATGGATAGAAACAAATCAACAAACAGAAAAGAAAGAGAAAATAAATTAAAATCAACTTAGACACCCAGGTGAAGAGAGGACAGACGGTGTTCATCAGCGACCCGGCTTAATAAGACAGATAGTGATGGAGGAGACGAGATGAAGATACATCAGAGTTTAAAGTAATGGAAAAAAAAGAGAGAAGATTTAATTAATTAAAGAGAAAATAAGAGTCTGCTCTTTCATCAGGAGGAAAGAAACCA
>NW_019512308.1:0-895 GCF_002814215.2 Seriola lalandi dorsalis
CACACACAGTGATGTTTTGTGACCCACATACTACCTCATCTAAATACACATCCTAATTTAATACTGACATGGGTGTGTCTGAGTGTGTTACACATCGAGGATGAATGAAGGATTGAATCCTTAGAATACCACTGTAATATGACTGTGATGTAATAATGTTGTAATTGGTTAACCTTCATAGCAGACGAGAGACAGTGTGCTTTGAGGTTTTTGCCGTCAGATGGTCCGGGCAGCTCAGTGGATCCAGCTGAATCATACTTGTTGTTTTTACTGAATGTGAGAGCTTTTATATTCAGTTACATTCATTCACACCCACAAAGTGTGCGGTTGAAATCAGGGGTGTGTTTGGAAAAATGTTTTTGTCGTGATTGTTTTCCATCTTTTTGTCGTCAGTTAACATCTCTGTCGGTATTTAGTGTCTTTTTGTAGTAATTTTTCATCTCTTTGTGGCCATTTTGTGTCTCACTGTGGTCATTTGAAGTCCAGGGGCTCAAAGTCCAAGGCGCCAAATACCTACCCCTCCAGTGAAATAGATTGCTGAGCATCCAACAGCAGAATACTTGCATTGTGTTTGAAATAACTGAGACAGAGGAAGTGAAAACGGACGGTGAGCTGTTTGTGGTTGTAGGGTTGAGGGTCAGGCTTTGCTCACATTTACCAAGTTTGCATGTAATAGCTGTCTGTCAACATCAAACACCACAGCTGCCACAGTTCTTTGCCCGGAGTCAGCAAAGTGAATGGCTCATCTCGCCCCTTCGTTGTCACGTGGTTCATACCACTGCACCTGTCAGTCATCCTGATGTGTTGTCAACCTTGAAACAGCAGCAACAGTGTGTGTAAAGCTTCCACAGGCCTTGCAGGGAAAAAAATCAGTGAACACATCTGCATTTCAAGA
>NW_019512309.1:0-1031 GCF_002814215.2 Seriola lalandi dorsalis
TTCCTCCTCATCAAACCGAGTCCTGACATCACCCACAGTGTAACATCACCAACAGCTCAGTCTGAGATTCAGGCGTGTTCTGCTAGAGGTTGTATGTATGTATCCAGGAGCCTGCGGCAGAGTTGTTGAGGTGGGGGTTGGAGGTCTGCTGAGCTCACTTTTTTGTAACTCCCAACCCCCGGATTTTACTTTTCAAACTTCAGCTACACCTGCAAACACCAGGAAACACCTGGAAACACAACTGAGAGGTCATTGGGAGAACCAGGACTTTTCGAGTTCTCCCATTGGGCTGGTGGCTCAATGTGGAAAAAAAGATAGAGATAGACATAATCAGCCCAGTGGAGCAGGTGGCATGCCACACTCCAGCTGTCATCTCCCCCACGTCCGTCTCCCATGCAGCAAACTCTAGCTCAGTCCTCCAGCTCCACCTGCTTACTGTTCATGTGTTCGTGCCTTGTCCTGGTTTAAACACTGAGGCAGCAGTTGCTGATTTGATTTACATGTGTAAAAAAAAAAAGTCTGGTTAAAGAGAAGTTAAAACACAGAAAGATCCAAATGCTTCAAACAGTTGTGTATCTATCAGTAGTAACTCTGTAACTCTCAACAGACAGGAGGAGCAGAGCATCAGAGCGGGATCAAGACCACAGCTCTCATTAAGTCCAATATAAACACCAGTACAGTTTCACAGCATAAACTGTGGACAGAAGACAACAGGAATCTGGTCTGAGTTTATTTAGCAGGATAATGTTATGTAGCTTTGTTTTCTGCCCTGGTTTCATTCAATTCTAATAATAATAATGAAATGAATTTTATTCAGATATGTCTGGTGCTGCATTTACTGCTGTACTGTCCAGTGTGAACTCTGACCACTCTGTACTGCACAGAGACTGCAGCTACTGTGTTGTTGTAGCTGTGGACTGTAATATGAAGAGGTAGTTCTCAAACTGTTATTCTTCACAAACTACAATAAAATAATCACTGAATTTGTAATTGAATTGTGTAGATAACAATTACACTGTAACACACAAAAT
>NW_019512310.1:0-351 GCF_002814215.2 Seriola lalandi dorsalis
AGCATTCATGATTGTGAGTTCACATTCTGTCTCTATTTTCTTACATATAAAAACAGAGTGAGTTGAGCAATTCCCTCAGACTGTTTGTTTTGGTGCTTTTCAAAAAAACATTAGTCCTAATGTGTCATTGTGTCTTAATAAGTAAATTAATTTTTAATTATGACCAAAACCCTGTTTTGTGAGGTCACAGTGACCTTTGACCTTTGACCACCAAATTCTAATCAGGTCATCCTTGAGTCCAAGTGGATGTTTGGACCAAATTTGAAGAAAATTCCCTCATGAAGAAATTTCAAGTGAATCGTTTCATGGACTTTTGGACCCCACTATATGTATAAGATGTACGGACGATAG
>NW_019512311.1:0-571 GCF_002814215.2 Seriola lalandi dorsalis
TGAGTTTGTAGTGTATCATTCTTGTTCAAGCTTGGATGAAAGTGTATTTTGCCTTCTACACAGCGCCTGGAGAGCTCTCGTCTTGGAGAATATCAAGATTTAAAAGGCAGTTGTCGGATTTCTAAGGGAGGAGGAGTTGCTGTTTGCTGGAGAGTTTTGCTGGCTAAGTGGACAGGACTAAAGAGAGAGGCCGACAGCTTTCTGGTTTACAAAGCTTTCGGGGGGTTTTATTTTTATACTTTTGCTTTGGTCTTAAACTTACAGTTTCCCTGTCTGCCATTTACAGTATCTGAAAATGGTGGGAAATGGCCCTGACAGTCTAGATTCCCCATATCTTCTTCAGGTGATACATCCTGTTCAGAGACGCTGCCGGTGGCTGAAACCCCCTCAGCAGAGTTCAACCTCTGTAAGCTGAACTAAAAACCTCTTGTGACCCCACAGTGAATCACAGGAAATTCCCCAGAATGATACATTGCCATTACTTTAAATTATTTCTAATTAAAGAATTAATTAGTCTCGAATAAACACGCACGAAATACATGATTTCTGATGCTGCTGGAACCTCGTCCAC
>NW_019512312.1:0-751 GCF_002814215.2 Seriola lalandi dorsalis
GTTAAAAAAGAAAAGCTGTCACCAACCAAACAAAAATCAAAGGGTGTGAAACTTTCCCCAGAACTTGCTACCACAGACCTGTTAAAGACCATGGAAGAGCCTGGCAGTCAGCAGCCATCATCAACTCCAGAGATGGTCACAGCAACAGCTGAAATTACTGTTGTGGAAAAGGGAAAGCTTTCTCCAACCAAGAGAAAGTCAAAGGGTCTTAAACCTTCCCCAGAATATGCTACCACAGACCTGTTAAAGACCATGGAAGAGCCTGGCAGTCAGCAGCCATCTTCAACTCCACAGGTGGTCACAGCACCAGCTGAAATTACTGTTGTGGAAAAGGGAAAGCTTTCTCCAACCAAACAAAAATCAAAGACTGTGAAACTTTCCCCAGAACTTGCTACCAGAGACCTGACCAAGACCTTGGAGGAGCCTGGCAGTCAGCAGCCATCATCAATTCCAGAGGTGGTCACAGCACCAGCTGAAATTACTGTTGTGGAAAAGGGAAAGCTTTCTCCAACCAAACAAAAATCAAAGGGTCTTAAACCTTCCCAAGAACTTGCTACCACAGACCTGTTAAAGACCATGGAAGAGCCTGGCAGTCAGCAGCCATCTTCAACTCCAGAGGAGGTCACAGCACCAGCTGAAATTACTGTTGTGGAAAAAGGAAAGCTTTCTCCAACCAAGAGAAAGACAAAGGGTCTTAAACCTTCCCAAGAACTTGCTACCACAGACCTGACAAAGACCAAGGAAGAGCCTG
>NW_019512315.1:0-649 GCF_002814215.2 Seriola lalandi dorsalis
GGGAACTCTACACATCTGGTAACTTGTTCTTACTCACAGCTGATCCCACAGCCTGTCCACATAGAAAACAAATTTACCGGAGCACACAGCACAATCAATTTGGGAGTTATTTTGAGATGAGTTATTTCTTTCCCCGCTACACCAGATCTTATGGTTTCCCCCTTTAAGAGAATACACACTGTGGGCAAGAATGTCCACATAGTTTTCTGTATTTTAGTTCTGAGCAACAATAACAGGATAACAGCACGTGCAAAGATGTCACTGTGTAAATTGGTACCATGATGTCCTGATATAAAATACTACTTTAACCCTTGGATGTTAATATGTAATGATATACTGTATGTATGCTGTGGTGTGTGATATGAGAAAGAGAAATATCACCCTTACAAGCAAAATGAGAAAGTTCAATTCAATTTTATTTTTATAGCACAAAATCACAACATACATTATCTCAAGCCACTCTACAGGGTAAGGTCAAGACCTTTCAGTAATATAGAGGGAAACCCAGCAGTTCCCACAATGAGCAGCAGTTGCTGACAGTGGAGATCAAAAACTCCCTCTTAACAGGAAGAAACCTCCAACACAACCAGACTCAGGGTGGACGGCCGTCTGCCTGCACTGGTTGGGCTGCGAGGAGAAAGGGGGGTGC
>NW_019512316.1:0-561 GCF_002814215.2 Seriola lalandi dorsalis
TGTGGCTGTAAAAATAAACATAAATAAAATGTGGGTTTGATGTAAATTAAACTTTATCTGTCATCGGACTGTTTGTGTTGAGACACTGTGAGTTTCAGTTTGTGGAACAGGAGGTGAAACTGCTCAACAACAACTTTCCACTGAACCCAACGGACGAACGAGACGAGGTTCTGGACTTGCATCACATTTAGTCATTAACTAATTGGAACTAGAATAAAAGCAGTTGAAGGTAAAGGTGAACTTGTGCCAGCTCTACAGACGTCAGGTGACGTCAGGAGCCAATCAAACAGCAGCTCAACAGGTTTTCTTTTCTGTTAATGTCTCTCCTGTGAGAGTCACTGAGCTGAATGAAACTCCTGCAGGTTAACTGTTTCAGCTCAGACACCAGATCTAATGATGCTTCAGACAAAAGACTCCAGATATCTGCCTGAATCCAGATCAGATCCAGATCAGATCCAGATCAGATCAGATCCAGATCAGATCCAGATCAGATCAGATCCAGATCAGATCCAGATCAGATCAGATCCAGATCAGATCCAGTCCCGGCTGCCCACATGCACC
>NW_019512317.1:0-676 GCF_002814215.2 Seriola lalandi dorsalis
TAACTCTGCACTTCGGTTGGAGTACAGTTCGCATTTCTACTGGTTTTAATGGAGGAGTTTACGGATTTTACAGCGTGGAAATGGTCAAATTTCACTTTGAAGACGGTGAATAACAGTAAAAGGTATCAGCTCTTATCAAATAAACCTGCCATCAGTAAAATCCTGTTAATAACAAAGTGGCACGGACAAGTGCACTCGTGCTCTCTGTTTGACACACAAAGAAAACGTGATCATCATAGAGTCGACAGAGAGAGAGAGAGAGAGAGAGAGAGAGAGAGAAAGAGACACATTCAAAGTTTTTGCCAGGAGTCAGCGATGCTTTTAATACACCCAGTCACATCAATGGTACATTAAGACAGTGTAACCACGGCAACAGACACCAGGATTATGTCAAAGAGAGGCACACAAAAGAAAAGAATAAAGAAGGGAATAAAGAAAAGAAGAAAGAAAAGAGAAGAAAAGAAGAAAGAAATAACCAAGGTTCCAAGAAAGAAAACTAAAAATGAACGCAGGGCTGCGAGGGCAGGATTCGCAGCACCTGCTGAGTGTGTGTGTGTTTGTATTAATCACAACGGGAGGACACAAAACTCTGCACTGCCCACCATGTAAAGACTTTTCATTTGGGGTGGAGACTTGATTTCTGGTTAGGAGTCGGGTCAGGGTCGGGGGGGGTGGG
>NW_019512318.1:0-738 GCF_002814215.2 Seriola lalandi dorsalis
AAAAATGTGAAAAAAAGTCATAGTATAGTAAGACATAAAAATGTGAAAAAAACGTCATAGTATAGTAAGGCATGAAAATGTGAAAAACTTTCATAGTATAGTAAGGCAAAAAAAAGTGGAAAAAAAGTCATAGTATAGTAGGGCAAAAAAAAGTGAAAAAAAGTCATAGTATAGTAAGACAAAAAAATGCGAAAAAAGTCATAGTATAGTAAAGCATAAAAATGTGAAAAAACATCATAGTATAGTAAGGCATAAAAATATGGAAAAAAAGTCATAGTATAGTAAGGTATAAAAATGTGAAAAAACGTCATAGTATAGTAAGGCAAAAAAATGTGAAAAAAGTCATAGTATAGTAAGGCATAAAAATGTGAAAAAAACATCATAGTATAGTAATGCATAAAAAGTGAAAAAAAAGTCAGAGTATAGTAAGGCAAATAAAAGTCATAGTATAGTAAGGCAAAAAAATGCGAAAAAAAGTCATAGTATAGTAAGGCATAAAAATGTGAAAAAAACATCATAGTATAGTAAGGCATAAAAATATGAAAAAAAAAAGTCATAGTATAGTAAGGCATAAAAATATAAAAAAAAAGTCATAGCAAAGTAAGGCATAAAAATGTGAAAAAAACGTTATAGTATAGTAAGGCACAAAAATGTGAAAAAAAGTCTTAGTATAGTAAGGCATAAAAATGTGAAAAAAACATCATAGTATAGTAAGGCAAAAAAATGTGAAAAAAAAGT
>NW_019512319.1:0-547 GCF_002814215.2 Seriola lalandi dorsalis
TTCTTGGGCTGCAGGGGAGTTATTTTTACTGCAATACTGTGAGCTGCAAGGCTGAGTAGCTGCGCCGTGTCAAGGGCTGCAGTCAAAAAGTATTTTTTGCTTAGGAAGGTTCCCTGATCATTGCTGGTCGAATTCTCTAAAAATGAGGAAACGAGCTTCAATCCTTCCTATCTTATATCCTTTAAACACTGGACCTTCCTTTACGAAAGGAAAGGAGAAAATGGCATCCCATAATTCCTTGTCACTGCAACATTTAAAGCGACGCAGTATGTACTTTCACCACAGCAGACCAACATAAATGTAAATGTGTCTGTGACTGGATGCAGAACTGATGGAAATCCTTGTCTGATCGACTGAAGCCCAAATCCATAAATATAGATCTCTTCTCTTTCTAATTTCTCTTTCTAGTTCTAGTCTACAATATCATTATCATAACAAAATACTATATACTATACTTTACAAATGTATAGAAATGTCAAAAGCATCTATGCCAGGAAGCTATAAACTTATGTCTGAATATAATTGCTTCTGATCTCTTGCTCAGTTC
>NW_019512320.1:0-351 GCF_002814215.2 Seriola lalandi dorsalis
GTGTGTGTGTGTGTGTGTGTGTGTGTCTGTGTCTGTGTGTTCGGCTGAAGTTTGCATACAGACTGGATAACAGGAGGAACAAGACTCTTGTTGTTGAAAACACACACAGTGGTGTGAAAAAGATCCTTTTTAACACTAACTGCCACTTTTTGAATGATATAGCTGTTTGCCCTGTGGCCTGTGTGTGTGTGTGTGTGTGTGTGTGTATGGGTGTGTGTTTTGCAGTATGTGAGTAAAGTCAGTCAAGAAACCGTTGCTCTGTTTCTGTAGATCTCATGTTTTTTTCTTCCCTCCAGAATCCATACTCCCACTGTCACACACACACACACACACACACACACACACACACAC
>NW_019512321.1:0-834 GCF_002814215.2 Seriola lalandi dorsalis
GTACAATTTGGGCTCAACTCTGCCCCATTGACTCCAGTGTCAACCCCCCCAACAACTACAAACCTCTCAGCAAGAGGTTAAAGGCAGACCTTCTGAGCATCTTGTTAATTGAATTTTCATTGCACATGTAAACATCACATCCTGTTTACAGAATTTCATAAGATTATTTGAGGAACCAAAATCTTGGGTCATGATGACACAACAATTGTGCCAATTAATGATGATTAGTGATTTATTCATTGCAGATGGACCAGCCTGGATAACACTCAGACACACAGAGGTGACATGAAAATCTGCCACACTGCTCATGATAACAAGAGAAGATTCATACAAGTGAGAAAATGATCACAACATGGTGATTTGTTAATCCAATCCAATGTGAACTATTTAAAAAAAAAATCAATAATAAACCTTGGTTTCAATTTTCCTATTAAAGGGCAAATAAAAATACCAGAGTCTGAGGGGTGACACTTCAGCAACCTGCAACTATTTTGCCAGCCTTAGTGATCACACTGTACAGTTCCTACATGACTGAGTATAATATGTGAATCTGATAAAGTGAATTGAAAGTTAGGTGTGTCACCATAGTTTGAACTTCAACAGAATTGTTTGTAAGCATGGTTCAAGAAAACTCAGTTTTTCAAAATAAAGCTGTAAGTTGCACCTATCACATTTATGAGTAGTAAAATAATTTTGATTTTTCTGCTTTAAAAACATAAATGACAACAGACTGGTGTATAAACAGTCGGAAACAATTTAATGATTAAGTATTTTCTTATACTGAACATGAGAAGGAAAAAAAAAATATAGGAATAAAAATGGCTCCTTTCAAAC
>NW_019512322.1:0-958 GCF_002814215.2 Seriola lalandi dorsalis
TGAAACCATGCCATTTAATAGACTATATTGTTAGAACTGTCAGTGTGTGTGTGTGTGTGTGTGTGTGTGTGTGTGTGTGTGTGTGTGTATGGTGAGATTATGGGGAAAAAGTAGAAGAATAAGTGTAGGAATAGCGTACTAAAATGAGCTTGTGTGTGTGTGTGTGTGTGTGTGTGTGTGCGGATCTTCTGCAGTCATGCTTCATCTCAGAGAACGAGGTCACTCCTGTACAATCGCCATACTTTTCTCGGCTTAGCACTGAGCACGCACAAATACACATACGCACACTGATTCTCTCGTTCTCTCCCACACACACATGCACATAAACGAGGCAGGTGGTGAGGTGTTAAACAGGCCATGATTTGGCTAGAATCAGACGGCAGACACTCCCTGAAGGCGGGGGAGGGCTAAACAGGATTTCACTGATCGAGCATCGGGGGCCAGTGCTGCCAGTCCCAATGCATTAGCAGCGCCATACTTCTGTGCAATTGGACATACAGCACAGTGTGCGTTTGGCAGCGTTGCTCAGGGTGAAGCCCGTGGCGACATATGTACTCATAAAACACAGGACATTACTTCTCACAAACTTGTCGTCATAGTGTCTTCCCACTCATCCTTTATCGTTACATTCGATTAAAACGTCACATTATCACTCTCATGTGAGTGTTCTCTCCTTCTCGTGGAGTAACACCGGCGACGAGCTCGCTCCCGAGGGAGGTCAAGCCACAACCTTTTCCTTGTTTCTGCATGTGTCACCGTGATTGGATCAGAGCTGTGTCTTTCTGCTGCTGGGAGTGAGCAGTGTGAAAGGCATTTAATCCTGTTCCCACTGCTCCATCGAGAGCAGCGGGCGTTTGCTGGTGTGTGTAGTTGCGTGTTTCCACCTGTGTTTATTTCTGTCGAGCTTTGGGGTGATAATGCCAGGGCGAATTTGCAGTCACTTTTTTTGTGTGTGTGT
>NW_019512323.1:0-493 GCF_002814215.2 Seriola lalandi dorsalis
AGATTCATTTTTGTGAAGAATCAACAGATGTGATTTCCAGTAAAATATTGATTACATGTCAGAAGTGATAAATGAAAATGTGGAATAAAGGAATTGCATCCCTCTTTTTAATTGAGTCAGGCGACTGAAGTTATAAAGCTGACATGACGAGCCACTAAGTTCCCTCACTAATCCATAATCTACAGCTGTGCAGAGTTCTCGTCCAGATGTTGAATTGGATATAAAGCTTTAAATGTGAAACTCTCATTTTAGTGTAAGAAATTACACAAATATTTTATGGCCTTGCAGCATCAGAGCCACGTTCATTGTTCTAGAGCAAAGTGGGATGAAGTTGCACATTTTAAGGTTCCTAACTTTAGAGGAGTAGGATGATTGACAGCTGAGTTGTGTCAGTCTGCTCATGTCACTAATAGAAACAATAGTTTTATTAATGTCTGGCTGCAGGTGAGTGTGCTGCAGAGCTGCCTGATGACACACACTGTAAAAAAATCCT
>NW_019512325.1:0-954 GCF_002814215.2 Seriola lalandi dorsalis
CCTCCTCTTATCTTCTCCTGCATCACTCCTTCTTGTTATTCTCCTCTCTTCGCCTCCTTTATTTGGCTCTCCTGATCATCTTCATCATCCTCTTTCATCTCACGTTTTAGCTCCTTTTCTCTTCCTGATTTTTGATTGGTTGATGGAGGCATACAACCATGAGATTGGGATTCTAGTTTTCCTTTGTTCATCATCTTTTCTCAAAAACATGAATGAACCTTTAGTGACAAATCACAGTATTTTGTATGATCTCATTATTGCAAGCGGATATAGTGACTGTAAATGAGATAAATGACTATTTTAATGTAATTAATAGTTCAGTACTTTACATGTTACATGTTTACATTTCAATACCATCATGTTTGATTTTGTTAAGCTAAAGACATATTTATATCTCCAGTGCAGTTCTGTCAGACTGATAAAAGTCTAACAGTCAGTCTGAAGCTCATAAACATCCATCTTGTTTTTATTGTCTTCAGGTTTTCCATCCATCCCGTAACGCCTTGACGGTCAAAGGTCAAGGTCGTGGTGACCTCGCAAAACACGGTTTTGGCCTTGTGAATGCGATATCTCTGGAACACCTTGAGGGTATTTAGTCAAATTTGGAACAAACATTCACTTGGACTCAAGGATGAACTGGTTAGATTTTAGTTGTCAAAGGTCAAGGTCAGTGTGAACTCACAAAACACTTTTAGCAATTACTCAGCCATTATTAAAACTTCACACAGCAGTTATGACATATTTCATATGACTCTGGATAAACAGGGATGTAACCTGAAATTAGTCTGCGTGGAGGAGACAGTCAACCATGAGGACGTAGATCTAGTTTCTTTCTGATTGTGTCGTGTTGTCAGAAGAAGCATCACTGTACTACACTGCAGTGTAACATTCAGTCTAGTTTGCTCTCAGTAAAATACTATGACTAGTAAATGCATGAAACAGCAGCCTCAGCGT
>NW_019512326.1:0-860 GCF_002814215.2 Seriola lalandi dorsalis
CAGACAGAGACAGACAGACAGAGACAGACACAGAGACTCAGACAGAGACTCAGAGAGACAGACACAAAGAGACAGAGAGACAGACACAGAGACTCAGACAGAGACAGACAGACAGAGACAGACACAGAGACTCAGACAGAGAGAGAGACAGAGAGAAACAGAGAGAGACAGACAGACAGAGACTCAAAGAGACAGAGAGACAGACACAGAGACTCACAGAGACAGACACAGAGACAGACAGAGACTCAGAGAGACAGACACAGAGACTCAGACAGAGACTCAGAGAGACAGACACAGAGACTCAGACAGAGACTCAGAGAGACAGACACAGAGACAGAGAGACAGACACAGAGACTCAGAGAGACAGACACAGAGACTCAGAGAGACAGACAAAGAGACAGAGAGACAGACACAGAGACTCAGACAGAGACAGAGAGACAGAGAGAAACAGAGAGAGACAGACACAGAGACTCAGACAGAGAGAGAGACAGAGAGAAACAGAGAGAGACAGACAGACAGAGACTCAAAGAGACTTAGACACGGAGAGAGAGGGACCCGGACACACGGACGGTCTTTTCCCGCTCCGTCCTCCACGTCACAAACTAACTTAAACTTTTTACACAGAGCAAGCTAACAGAAGCTAACAAGCTAACAGAAGCTAACTGATCTAACTGGGCTAACTCACCGTCTCCAGCGCGTGCAGGAGCATGCTGGTTAGCTTACTGAACGTCTCCATTCTCCCACCAAAACCCCCCGATTGTCCGTTAACCTGGACTAAACCCGGTCAGTTGTCTATCAGTTACAGGTTTACTGCGACATTTTCACAAGTTAACTAACAGCTGACCGCTCTGTCAACAACA
>NW_019512327.1:0-684 GCF_002814215.2 Seriola lalandi dorsalis
GGCTCGGAGGGGTTTATATCAGATACGAGTCTGGGTCCGTATAAGCAAATCTAGCTCGGACACTCAAAGCTGCTTTCACTGCGAGTTTGGGGATGAGCTGTGACACTGGGGCGTGTCAGTGTATTGATAAGAGGTTACACACAGTCAGACTCCTCCACTAGCACATTACTGTTTGATTTAAACTGTAAATCCACTAGAAGAGGAATTTGAAGTCAAAATTTTTGCCTTATGAGTTTAACTTCATATTTTTAGCTCCATTAATCAATATTTAGAACACGTTTCTGTAATAATAATAATAATAATAATAATTATAATGCATTGTTTTTTCCAGTGTGTTTTTAGCCTCTTTTAGCTCGTTGTTTTGTTTTTTCAGCACTTTACACTGAATCTCCGGCTCTTATCAACATGTAAAACTGTTGCTTCACAAAATAATTTACTTATTTTTTGTGATGCTGAACCCAGTTACTGCTGGTACTTTTTGGTTGTTTGATCATAAATAACAAATATATGTTTTCCTATTTTATTATCTATTATACGTGGTGTTGAAATGTTGATCTGAAGATTGCTTTCTTCTCCCGCTCGTTCTCAGTTCTACGCGCCGTGGTGCGGCTACTGTAAAAAGCTAGAGCCAGTATGGTACGACGTGGGAGTGGAGCTGAAAAGCTCCGGGTCGCCGGTCCGTGT
>NW_019512328.1:0-1959 GCF_002814215.2 Seriola lalandi dorsalis
GCTCTAGCTTCTATATTAATACTGTGAAAGTATCAAAGCCTCAGTCCACAGAGAAATGCACACAGCCTGTATTCAGAAACTGAGCCTTAAAACCAGCCGTCAGGACTTCTGGAACTTTGTGATGTCACAACAAAGCAGTCACCAAGCCCCGCCCACCTGGACCCACCATCCAAACCTTGCAGGATTTGGTTTCTCTGAGTGTTTTTACCTGAAATCTGCTTTATTTTTAGACAGTCAGCCAATCAGAAGAGAGGCTCAGAGCCTCCTCTCCTCTGATTGGCTCACTGACCCGTTGTTACTATAGCTGCAGAGAGAAGCCTGAGAGAGGAGATATAAAACTACACTGAGATGGTTTTTGGTTCTTAAAACCACAAATATATCTTCTTATGGATCAACCCTTCAAAATAAAACACGGGGGAAAATGTTAAATAAGTTACTGCGGCTCCAGAAGTGAAAGTCAGACTGGTTACTAAAACTTTATCTCAGAAAATCATTTTGTTCTGTTTATTTCTTTCTAGATGGGGAGATTACCTGGAAAAGAACACACACACACACACACACTGTTCCAGGTCAAGTCCTGGTGCAGCAAACTGTGAATTCAGGGAATTTTTAAACTTTTAAACAGTCATTTGAGCTTCAAACTATTTATTTGTTCCTGTTTTGAAAGCAGAGAATGAAACCACTTCAGCTACAGAGGAGCTTTCATTATAAGATTCTTCCCCGGCATTAACCAAAGCACTTCCAGATAAAGCTGCTTAGCTATACACCCTGAGGTGCTGTTTGTGTGTGTGTGTGTGTGTGTGTGTGTGTTTGTGTGTGAGTGAAGCAACAATTACAGTAAATTAAAGGGTATTACATTGTAATGCACTGACTGTATTTGTGGCTCGTTGTAAAATACTAGTTTCTTTGTGTCAGACGGAGAGAGACGGAGATGTGGAGATTAAGATAAATTACACTCGTCTCCGTCTACAGCTCATTAGGTCACATCGATGTGTGTGTAGTGTAGTGTGTGTTTTACAGTGTATTATATATCTATATATAAAACAAGGTACGAGTGATGTGTGTGTGTGTGTTTAATGGCAACCATTTCCACAACAGAGACACCTAATTCTTAACAGGTGCGGTTCCAGAAAAATAAAGTGCATCTCAGAGATGCATCCTGGAGTCACTTCATTCGGTTCAGTTCAGACAGCTGTAGTTTGTAGTTTGTAGTTTGTAGTTTGTAGTTTGTGGTCACTGATCGCAGGTTGACCCCTGTCCTTCCTAATAAGTTCAATAAAGAATCCCCAAATCTTAAGAAACATAGGGTGGCGCTGTCTGTGACAGTCGGTGGTGGTGGTGGTAGCTAATGCTAACTAGCAGCAGATGCAGATATCAGGCTGGTGTGAAGAAACACAAACAGCTGGAGCGGAGGAATCACTGCTCCATCGGTACCGACACTGATTATTATTAGACTGGGGGGCCCCGAAGGTCCGGCCCACCAGTCTAATCATGTCTAACACTCGTTTCACTTACGTCTATTATAGAGGCTGCACATGTCAATCATGTCCTCTTCAACATGTGATGTAGTTTCAAACAGCTCAGAGATCAGAGGTGTCACAGTTTAATAAACTTTGATCTGTCGCTGAGAAAATATCAAGTTCAGAAGCTGATGTATCAAGCAGCAACTGCTCAAGACACTGAGCTAAATCTGTCATCATCATCATCATCATCATCATCATCATCATCATCATCATCATCATCATCAGCAGCAGCAGCAGCAGCAGCAGCAACTGTAACTGGATCTACTGATAGAGTCTTTGAGTAAACCCTCCGGCCTCTTCAGCTGCAGCAGAACAAACAATAGAATCTAAAATAAAGTCCTCTGTGTGTGTGTGTGTGTGTGTGTGTGTGTGTGTGTGTGTGTGTGTGTGTGTGTGTGTGTGTGTGTGTGTCAGCCTGTTATTTTCATACTTGTAC
>NW_019512329.1:0-853 GCF_002814215.2 Seriola lalandi dorsalis
ACGATATTTATTGTATAAATGGCTCGTTTGAAAGGAGGTTACTCCATCATTATCTCTATCGTAGCGTCTCCGGAAATCTGATCTTGACCTTTAACTGCCAAAATCTAGGTCATCCAATTAGGTTCATCCTTGAGTCCAAGTGACTGTTTGTGCCTATGGTCATGGTATTACCGAGCGACTGTGTTCACAGGAATCTGACGGACGGACGGGAACATAACGGCGGTCGCCGGTGCGGAGGCAAATGAAGAGATTGGGGATTCTCGTGAATGCCATATCTCAGTAACACCTTGAGGGAACTTTGACACAAACATTCACTCGGACTCAAAAATGAACTAATTAAAATCTGGTGGTCAAAGGTCAACAGTCAAGGTTTTTTTCTATGTTAATTAATAAAAGAAAAGATTATCTGCATATAAATTAAACCTACTACGCACAGATGTTTATCAATATTGATTCTGATTCGGTCTCTGTGCAAAGAGGCAGGGAAAGACGCAAGCTCGGCCTCTTACTCCTCTTTGAATGAATTTTCTCCAGATAATAAATTTATTCTAAGATATGTGGCTGTTTGTATAATAATTTAAAAGATGTATAATCTCAGCTGGAATATCAGATACGCTCATTTGCATGTTACATCAGGCTAAAGCATGAGCGTGTGTGAGTTTATAGGTGTTGTAGTTTTTTTTTAACGTATGTATTAAATGAAAAACGGTGTCGTAAGAAACGAATTCAGTAACTTCTGTATGACTGTGACTCACGATATGCAACAGGAAATTGTTCATGTCTGAATAATGAATGTACTGCTGATGCTTTTGTTCCTCGCTGCAGGGTCGTTTTGCCAGATTGTTCCGCTGGC
>NW_019512330.1:0-650 GCF_002814215.2 Seriola lalandi dorsalis
GTGAACTTCACTACAGACAATTAAACATCTCGGATAAATACTTCTAATGGGAAAAGGTCATTGTGGTTTTAAAGAATCAGATTCTCATTATGAAAATTAATTTCCTTCTTTCTGTGTGTGAACAAAATAAATTTGATTAAAACAGAGAAACAAACTTAAATAAACACAATAATAAAATATATTATGAAGAGATGGGTGAAATGATCATATATTTATTTTAGATTTAAACACATCTTGTAGTAATTATCATATAAAACCAAACCTTCATCATCATCATCATCATCACCATCATCATCATCATCATCATCATCACCATCATCATCATCACCATCATCATCATCATCATCATCACCATCATCATCACTATGAATTTACTAGAAATAGTAACAAAAACAGAACAAAACAAGTGAATAAACAGAAAATGAAATTAAAAAATGAATTAAAATGTAATGTAATAAAATAAAAAGCGTAAAGACTGAGGAACATCAACAACCAGAAAATGAAAATAAAATAAACATCAATGACCAGAAAATCTTTTTTGTGTTTTTACACTAAATATCTGCTTTGATTTAGTTAGAGCGTCAAAACAAACAAACAAACAAACAAACAAACAAACAAACAAACCCAGAAGATTTGGGGATTTTAACTTT
>NW_019512331.1:0-986 GCF_002814215.2 Seriola lalandi dorsalis
AACTGAGAAGCACTAACTGACCATATCTACATTTCGGCCTGCTCACTGCCGTCAGTTAGCCTCATGACTGCAGGACTGACAGGTATACATGCGCCCTGTGATGAGCCACGTCGTGTCTCTGTCTGAAAATAAACTTAACACAAGAATTAAAAGTGAATTTGAAGGATATTGTCTGAGCAGACCGTCGACTTCTGCTTCGTCCGGACCTCCCTGGTTCTCTCCTCCGTCGTCCTCGTCCACGAACTTGTTCTCGTCGTATTCATCCACGTCCACTTTCCTGAAGCGGTCGGACACCGTGTTTTTGGACATGTTTGGACGCAGCAGTGGTTGTTCAGAGAAACACAGGATTTTTCAGGGCAGCAGATATCTGCAGTTCAGCTGTGCGGTCTACGCTTCCTTACTTCCTCACTTCCTGTTCGTCTTCTTCTTCTTCTTTGCATTCGCGGCGGTTGGCAAACTTGGTTTTACCCCCACCTACTGGACTGGAGTGCTGGAGATTGGAGGAAGTAGTACATTGGCATTCCTATTAAAATGCTTTTTTCTTTTAGCTCTTATACTTCTCTCTACGACGGAGTACTGGGGCCACAGCAGGGGGAAAAATTGAAATTAAGAGAATAAAGTCATAACATTACTTGAATTAAAAACGTAAAATTTTGAGAGAAAAAATAATTTTTATATTACCAGCAACCAATAAAAGGGGTGAAAGGACAGTCAGTGCCTGAGCTGCTTCTAGCAGCTGCTGTTTGTCTGCCTAACAACAGAACAGACTCAGTTTATTCACAATCTTTTCAGTGTCGTGATGCTGATGATGATGCTGATTTGCCAAAAGATGAAGTGTTCTCCTTATTAGTGAAACCTCTGCTAAAGTAGAACTTCACAGGATGCTCCACGTTCCTCATTTTAAAGCTTCTGTATGTTTGTTTGTTTTATACTATAAAACAACACGCAACTTAAAATTACAACTTTATTCTCATAATAGTATGACC
>NW_019512332.1:0-845 GCF_002814215.2 Seriola lalandi dorsalis
GACTCGCTGGCCAGTCCTTCAGGGGAATCCTCCTGTCATTTCATCTTCTTGTTGTTCCAAGGAGGTTTGAAGTAATTATCTGGGATTAGTGCTTTGTAAACAACGCTCATTCAGTGAAGGAGGAAGTAAGTTTCTGATTGATATGTTGTCTGTTGATATGTCGGCTACGTCAGTGCTTGGTGATAAAAAACATAGATGCTTGTCCTGCCACAAATACTGACTCACACACATGTAATAATCCTAATATCGCCTGCTAATACACAGGAAATATGTTGGAACTCCGTCAGGTTCATTCATGATAAGCTATCAACCAATTCATTCGGCGCTGTGTTAATCCACCTTGCAGACAGAGGTGTTATTAATGCTGCTGACAGTGATCACTGTTACTGACTGCTGCTATTAGCCAGCAGCTACAAAATAAAGCCAGCAATAGCATGATACTAACATGACATACACACGGTGGCCCTGAGAGCTCAACAGCACGTTCTGTATTACGCATTTCGCCCGTTCCTGTATTTGGGTCTGTTGAGAGGATTTGCAGCACACGAGTTGTCAAACTGATGAAGGTGTTTTCTGAATTTGTTTGTGTTTTCCCAAAATGCAGTGTGGTGCTCTCAGGGCCACTGTGCGATGGTGCGTTCCGTACCTGACGTAGTAAAACCAAAGGGTTAGTGCATCCTGACAGAAAACAAAGATGTCACACGTGCCTCAACAACGCCATGTTGTTTTCTACGCAGACGGAGGATAGAGTTACATCACCTCCTGGTTATCAGCTTGACTCTTAGCTGCACTGGTAGCTTTGCTGGCTAAAGTCTCATTTAGTAACTCCTTAGCTCTCTCTGCTG
>NW_019512333.1:0-900 GCF_002814215.2 Seriola lalandi dorsalis
AGGTTGAGTTGCAAAAAGAAGTAAAAGAAGTTTTCATGTTGTAGCTGGGAAAGAAGAGGTCCAATGAGGTCATCGCAGTTTTTCTGATATCACCTCCAATCATTTTAACAGCTCTTATTTCCCACCATCCCTCTCTGCGTCTCTCCCCTTTTTCAGCCTCTTTGTTCTCCACTGGTCCTCATCAGATCACTTGTCCACTTAAAGTACATCTTCATTTCAAAACCCATCTGCTAATCAGACAGACCAGAAGAGGCCACGAGGTCCCTGCTGATGTTCTGCTGCATCTCATGAAGACGAACTCAAGCCTCGACAGCGCAGGCGAGCAATGAAATCATACATCCATAATGTGTACTTTTTAATACTTTAACTTTAACACCGCCAGATTTCATGTTGTTTTTCAACACTTTCTTTTCTTTTATACAAACGTGTATTTCCTTGCAATCAGAATGGAACTCAAGACGGTGATTATATCTGCATTATTGAAACGAAGTCGATTCAGCGGCAAAAAAAACATTGTTTGCATTGAAAGCAAATTTAAAGATTTTTAAAGTTGTCAGCATCGTTGATACAAAGTCGTCAGTATTGGCACATTAGATGAAAAATGGAGGGAATGTTATATATTATAAAATGTAATGAATAATCTTTTGTTGACGATCACGGCTCGTTCGATCTGCTCAGGATCCGTGCATTGTCCTGGTGAGTGTGTCGACTAATTACCCATTAAACACGTCAATATGATACATTATTAACTGGAGGCAAACTGTGAGGCGTTTAGCGTTTAGTTCAACATATCAATCAACATATTGATCAATGTGTTTTAATAAAGAACTGCTTTGTCGAGCAGCTTCGACTTTCAAGTTGAATAATCAAGTCCGTTTCCTCTCAAGTCAATTCTACAAA
>NW_019512334.1:0-549 GCF_002814215.2 Seriola lalandi dorsalis
ATTGGTTCTTTGGAAATCCACTGAAGAAGCAGGTCTTGTTAGTAAATCAATGGCGATTTGTTGTTTTGTTTGTATTAAAAATGACTTCAACTGCCCCTTTAAAGCAAAATACACAAAAAAAAATTAACACATTTCTGTAATTAACTAGCACCCTTTGTGATTTTTTTTTTATCAATACAGTCCATAAAATGTACATTTATATTTACCTGTCTGTGTGTGATTGTGTGTCAGCGTGTTGCCCAGCACCCAACAGAAGCACTTATTGCTACGACGAACCCAAACTGCAAAACTCGTGCATGTGTGTGTGTGTGTGTGTTTGTGTGTGTGTGTGTGTGTGGCACACTACATCTAACATCTTCGTCCCCGTCTACCTACTCTAAACACACGGCCTCCTCCACAGATCAGGTACAGGGGGGTAAAAAGTTTGAACAGCACATCTTGTGATCATATTGCAATAAATACATTTGAAAAAAAACAAAAACAAACAACAAACGGTACACGAGGAATTCAAAAACCAGACCGACATGGCGAGTTGAGTGTCTTCCTGCG